>NW_010549595.1:0-19157 GCF_000687285.1 Phaethon lepturus | reverse complement strand
CTGAACTCTCTCATCACCTGGCAACATTTCTGACTGCCCAACGTGTCTGTCATGGTTGTGTGCAAGACATTTAGGTCTAATGGTTTCTTAGCTATAGCATCACACAGTTTCATAATGACAAATTAGATACCTATGTGCTCAAGAGGCACCTTGAATGACACTGGCAAAAAAAGCTGGTGTCATGTTAGAGAAAGTGAAGATAAATCTTGCTGATGATATTAGCATGTTCCAAGGTAATAGGCATTATTTAAAAAATAATCATTCTAACTTCATGTTTCCTTATGCTAATTAGCATTAGCTAATTAATTAGCATTACTGCTAATTATCCAATATCAGATTGGATATTGTTTCACCTTTAATAATGCCTTTGCCAAACAATGAATTATAGAAATACAATTTTCTGCCACTCCTGCCCTGATTTAGGTGACAATGACATATAGAACCTCCTTAGCATAACTGAGAAACAGGATTTGTGCTGGTACGCAAAATCGAGACATCTTAGATGAGTAAGATGATCTGATGCTTCCAAGATAGGACCAACAATAAGTGATTGACAGTAGGTAGGTAAGGATGTGGAAGCTCTTCTGTGGAGGCAGAAGTAGCACAGCATCTTGGTAAGACATTTGTTCTGGAATGAATCTTATTGCTTCTTTCCCAAGGAGTGATAATAGATGCTTCTCTCTTTTCCAGTACATGGACTACTTTCAAAGTCAGAGCAGAGTGTATCCCATATTAAATAGCAGCTTGGCCTCCGAGTTGCCTTTTCCTGATCAAATTAGATGGGACTCTCATAACTAATTGAATGTTGTTCTTATTTATGGACAGTCATCTCTATTCTTTTAGACTCTCATGCATTTTCCTTGGAGGACATTCCTAATGGATGGAGGATTGTTTCCAGGCACTATCAACAACACAATTAATATAAATTACAACATGCAGGTACAGTGAGACAGCTTTGTGCTTATGTCCAAAGACATAAATACAAGATGAATCTATGATGCAGGAGGAAAACAAACTGACACTATCTCATTTCCTGGTTTTGTTTTTTAAAGAAGAGAAATGAACAAAAACATCCCCCCCTTTTCTCTCCAAGAGCCCATTTTACCATTTAATTCCCATTTGATCTTTCTTCAAGCAGAGAAGACCCTTCATTTTCCTAGTGTGCTAGAACTAGAGAATCAAATAATTTTTATGCACAGGCATATCTGTTTTAGGACCATGGTGCTAAAAGCTTGAAATTAATTTGTGTTTATAACACAAAACCCCCTATGCTGACAGGTACCTGAGATTTGCTATTACTTGTTAAGCTCTGCGCAGCACACCTTCAGAGACTCTCCCTTCCTCTCCAGCTGTGCCTGTGCAGCCTGGGTGACGGAGACTGAAGAGTTGATCATGGGGAGCTGATGGCAATGCAGTTTCTAATGGAGGATGTACTGCAGAGCAGCTACAGCTGCACTGCGGAAGATCATGCAGACTGTCAAGCCTCGTCAGCTAAGAGCAAGCAGGTACTTAGTTTGTCTGGGACTTTACAGCTTCTGTGTCGGACTCTGTTTAGTTTTTGCAACCAAATCTCTGAACATAAGCAGCCTAGACCTAAGGTATGCTGTAATAACCTCACCTACTCCTGGCCATCTGGTAAGAAGCAAAGGGAATAATGTTGTCTCCTATAAATCCTGAGTGCTCTCAAGGGAAGCCCTAGTGATAGATGCCCCTTGGGGGCCCATTGGTATTGCCAGACTTCTGGCGAAAACAGAGGCCGTTCTGACTTCTCCCCACACCACACCCAAGGTCCAGCTCTTTCTTAATCAAGAGCTATTTAGTCTAAAACCAAATCTAGTCAAGGAGAAGCAAGGTAATTCCCTGAGTATTCGCGTTGTGGGCATTTATGTGAGGAATGGTTGTTGGGGCACCTAAAGCCTACCAGAAACTACACAAAGATTTGGTTCAAGAAATGAGGAGAGATTCTAACTGTGATGGAAAACAAATACACTGATCGATTTGTAAGGTAAAATGAGTGGAAAGGACAAATTCAGTTATTTTAAGGTCTGCTTCCTTCAAGAAGTGACCTAAGAATTTGACTTCTGTAACAGAAATAGTAGATTCCAAGCAGAGTGATGTGAATTCACTTGAGGAAAGCAACAATAAAGCAAACTTCTGTGCAATTTTATCCCCATCTCTGCTGTATGTGCATACTCATTGCAATCAAAAAGTAGCCCCTTTTTCTCCTGCACCGTGCTCTGGAGGACACTGGTATAAGGTTCCATTGCAACTTCTGATTGTGCAATAGCCTGTTGCGTGTCTCATCCCACTGCGTATTTCACGAGATGCCATTAAGCAAAAAAAATCGTGTGAAAAACTTGTCATAGCTTTTTGAAGCGAAACATTTCCCCATGACTTCCAGCAGAATGTGGCAGAAACGGTTGACTCAAGTGCTAACTGGTTGCAGAACAGCAAAGAGACCTGCAAACTTTTGCTGAGGCATCATGATCTGGTGATACCACGTAACTTGCTGAGATCTTTTCTGATACTATGGAAGCAACTAGAAATATTAAAGGCAGAATGGGACCAGCTGAAGCTGAGGACTTAGGATATCAATACAGTTCCCCTCTACAAAGAGTTTTGTGAGCAATATGGGTAAGTTACCTTGGACACAAGAATATTCCAGAGTGACTGAAAAAATGAAAAATGAGAGAAGTCTCTGCCTTCTCCATCCATTTTCCTCCTGTTCCCCTATTCACTTGCCTTTTTTTTATTTCTACCTTTCTTTATTTTTGCTTATAATTAACCTAGTACTTTCGCTTCTCTCTAAAGGCTTGAGAGCTACCTTTTGTTTCTTTGTTTCAGTATGGTTGTTTTTTCCCCTCTTTCAATGTCTATTCAGACTGTTTGCTGATGATGTTTTCCAAGTGCATTCTTCTCAGTCGTGTGACCTGCCTTTGTATTTCAGGCTCCATAAACAATGTTAAATACAGTACTTGAATAAATGGAAATTTTGGAAGCCTGTTAGATGAATTGTAGCAGAATTCTTCCTAACCTTCCTCTTTGGCTCAACTCAGAGCAGTCAAATATAGAAAACTGGAAGATTTCCATCAGAGAGGCCCTTCTGAGAGTAGAAAATGGAACATCACTTTTTAAAAAGCCTTGTCCCCGGAAGCCACAGGAAAGGAAGTGAAACAGCAAGATGACACAGTACGGGTGAAATCTGTGCATGAAGGCACTGGAGAACACCGTTGTCATGCAACGGAGCACAGAGGAAGCAATGCTCGGTGGGCCTGTCCCTGCAAGGCCAAGGCATTTTAGACTGTCAAGTCTGAATCCATCGCAGAAAATTTGTGTGCGTGTGAAGAGCTGGCATTGGGTTTGCTCCATTCTGGTCTCCGTTTACCTGTGCCCCAGTGTTACCTCCCATGCATTACCACCAGATCAGAGGGGGCCCAGTCCAATGCTGGGGGCCCATGGTCTTTGCCTCTAATTTATAAACTCTGCCGAGGGAGCAGCTCCAGGGCAGAGCACGGCTGGGTCGCAGGAGGGCTGGGGGTCAGGGGCACAAGTTCTCCGTGTAGAGTGAGCAACAGCTTGTGCTTCCACCATGGGGCTGGGCAGCCTCATGCCCCTCATGCACCCAGAGCTTTCTTGAGGTGATGCCTGGGATCGGGCTGAGCAGTTATGGCCTCCTGGGAGGAGGGGTGAGCTCCCTGTCCCCGGCTTTGCTCACACAGGCCTTTGAGCAGGAGATTTGGCAACGGCACCTGCAACAGCTCTTCCATCACAGGCAACCTGCCAAGCGCACCGTACCCAAAAATCCCACCGCGTCTCCCTCCTCCACGTCCCCTCCCTCCTCCACGTCCACTCCTCTTCCACAGATCAGAGCTCCCTAGCTTCCCTCTCCGAGCTCTGTGCTGACCTTTGTGTCATGCCACCGAAGGTTTAAAAGGCAGCGTGATTAAAGCAATAAAAAAAAGCAATAAAACATAACGAGGTATATATGCCTAATGGCTCCTCTGCTTCTAGGAGCAAAGTGCGTGTCTGCCTTGGCACTCAGCACTCAGCAGCACCCAGCAGACCCGTGATCAGATAGTTTCTTGGCCTATTTGAATGGCGGTGATAGACAAGTTCTTAGCGGTGACCAGATTTCCCTGCTTTACCTGGTTGACCCCTTGTTCCTTCCCCTCGGTTTTAGTTTTGTAGTATCATAAACTTGGAGAAATTACTGAACTATGTGATAAGGCAGCACCAGTGAAGCAGAGGCTGTCCTGTCCCACTTGTAGGTCGAGTGGGGCCAATGCCGTGAGCTGAGACTTAGCCATGTTCTGCACGGGTTCGGAACAGGGGCAGGGGAAGGAAAAGGAAAGTTAAGGTCCAAGGTCAGTGAATGCAGACATGGTAATTTTGAGAGCGAATGTGTGAAATACTCATGTCTTGGTGATTCTAGCGCAGATATCCTGCACCCGGCCATGAAAGCCATCGGCAGGCGCATGGGCACAGAGGAGGGGCTTGGAGAGCCCGTGACAAGCACTCAGCATCTACTTCCCCCCAGAGGAGCATCAGAAACTGAAATGAAAGTGTGACAGCTAAGAGGAGGGCTATTCGTGGGACATTGCAGGGCACCACACAGCGTCATGTTTTCCTGCGCTGACATGTGAAGTCCAGCGTGGGCCCATGGAGGCTGTCATGGGGGGAGGTTTGGCAGATGTGGGTGAGCTGGGAGGCTCTGCAATGGCATGTCTGCTGCATGGAGCCAGGTGTGGGTCCTGGGACAGCCCAAAGCAACTGGGAAACCTGCCTCTATTCAGGGTATTTGTGGCACAGCATTAGGCATACAGTTACCCCCAAACGATATTAACCTTGGGAAAGAGAATTGCTTTGGTTTAGTCCACTAGGTTTTGCTAGTTGGCAAGTTGCTTTATAAGCAATATAGACATCTAGTAAGAGTATTAAACTTGATTCTAGCTTCAAAACCTTCTGGAAAGCCTAGAAATCCACATGATCCATGATGTGCAGAAGAAGATTAACCAGGAGATGACTCTAGTGACATCTGAAAGAGCCAGACAAGAAAGCAGTCTCCCCACTGGTAAGGAGAATTAAAATACCCTTCCTGGGAAATACAGGAGCCCCAGTCTTGAGTGGGAAAAGTAGCCTTGATGCATAAAGGCAGCAAAGAGTTGTCCTGAACAGCTGTGAACATGAGAGGACGTTTGCTCTCAGCCCCCCACTTCCCTGCATGCCCCTTTGGAGGCCAGGGACCAGCTGAATCGTGGGGAAGGTATCACTGATTAAAAACAGCTTACCCTCAGGAAACTCCTTCCTGTCTTGTGAGAAATTCCAGGCATACATCTAGCAGGAAGCGGTGAAGAATTGTGTGCCGAGGTACCATGTGCCTTTCTGCATGGACCTGTTTAGTCTGTCTGTTCAACAGATTCAAATTCCCTAAATCTAAGAGTTCGCTTTCTCTCTATAAAGTGAATCTCCAGCCATAATTCTTGCAAAGACAATTGTGCAAACAAGGCCAAACAGTAATTATTCTGGAGTTTGCAGGCAGCCTGAAACAGAGTGACAGGAAATTACTTCTCTACTCCTCTGTGTTGGAGTGTTAATATTTTAGGCCTAGCGGTGCCATTTAAATGCCAGACTTTTTGGTATGTTAGGTGTTTACTTGGTACAATTACTGCATGGGTGTGGGCAATTTAGGTATTTACAGGCGCAAATAGTAAAACAAAGAAAAAGTAGAATTAAAAGGGAAGAAGAATGTGCCCTACTGCCACGGGTTGTGGTTGCAGACAACAAGAATTAGTGCACAGAAATGTTCAATTTCACGTAAAAGCCATGCTCTTTACTTAATATTTACAGAAAACTTCAATACAGTTGTGGGCCAGGTCATTATTGACAGAACTGGTCTGCAATGAAATTGCATTTTGGCTTTGATACCAGAATGAATTTGATATTGCTGCTCAACACAGTTTGCAATGACATTTACTTTTTGCTGTAAACATTTTAGGAAAGCTGAGAAACCCTAAGCTATAAAGTGTACCCAATGTCAAATCCCAGTGATTACTGAAGGATCAATATTTTGTGACAGTTATACCCACCGATGTGTGGTTTTATTCTGTTGCTTTTTTTTTTTTTTCTCCCTCTGTTCTTGCAGAGCTCTGGAAACACAGGGTAATGCAAGAAAATTTCTCAGTTGTACGACAACAGATAGTTGAAACATTTGTTCAAAGGCTGATGGAAAACTACCAAGAATCAGATACAGAGGTACATATTCTGCATTTCTATCTAAGCAACAGCTAAGTCGTGTTTACAGCTTTATTTATTAAAGCTCTTGTCAATCAGTGACCTGAAAGAGAAATACATTTCTTAAGCTTAGGACCTTAAGTTCAGATTATGTTGGTTTGTAATAGCAGCATTGGCAGCAATCTTGTGTATTGCACTACTGCCTTCTGACAGGTTTATTTCAGCTCTCAGGACTGTAATAATGTGAAGATGAGTTAGGGTTGGAGGTTTATATTCAGCTGCAGTGCAGGATTGCAGGACTTCCATGGATTCAGGAGTGGGAGCTCTTCTTCCTAAGTCATTGCTAAATCAGAGATCCAGCGCAATCTTAGGAAGAAGTTTTAGGGGTTTTTTTTAAGCAAAATTTAAATAAAATAGTTACGAAAATATGACCACTTCTGGTTAAAAAACACAAAACATGTATTTGAGAGAAGGGATGTTGGGGCCCAACTGCAATCCAGGCAGTTGCTGAGCTGGTGATTTAATTTCTCTACTGAAAATGTTCTTTTAAATTTGGATGGAAAAAAATACATTATATAGTTGCAGCTAGAATCAGTCAAAAAAATGACAAATCTATTTTCTATCAGTTCAGTGAAATTGTAGATTGGGAAAAAATATTCTTATTGAATAATTTTATTTTTGCTTAATTTTGGTATTGCAGAAGCATTTAATTTACAATAAGGTGACCATGTTTCATTTTGACATATGCTGTATATAGCAAGTCTTGTGACTCAAACTACCTGCAAGGTTTCTTATTTTGTTTTCCTAGATAACTTTTTAAAAAAGCCATTTACAACAGTGTCTCATTGTATTGGGCTGTGACATCATGGCCAGAGAGCACAGCAACTTTGGGACTTAATCCATGTTTTATGAAAATATTCTCCAGCAGCAGCATCATCTACTTTACCAAAAAGAACAAGTATGCTCGGAGAATTGATTCTACTCTTCGAGAACAGGGGAAGGTGATTTCTCTGGGTGGGAGGCGGTTGTTAAGTAAAAAATAAAGTCAAGCTGTTAGGCTGGGAAGTTGTTGAAGTAGAGTTGGGCTACACAGGCATAGTCACTGTGCATCTTTGTGCTTTGCTTCAGGAGCTGCATGCAGTGGAAGAAGGTGGCAATCAAAGTGATACGGCTCTGATGCAGGTTGGTGATGGTGGTCTATCAGTTGGTAGTACTTAGTGGTCTCACTTGGGACAGAGGGCCACTGTGCAGACAGATGGTGACAGTGAGAAGAAAAGGTAGAGGAGCTCTGCGGCTGCTGTTACTGCGTTCAATGCCAGAATTCATGCCAGAAGGACTTGTAAAACAAAGACAACCTGAAGGCAAAGGTAGCGGCCTGCTGTTCTGTGGTTCATGTTCACAATGAATGATATACTGGTAACCTTCTAACCTAAACTTCTACTGATGGGTCTCTTCCTTCACTCATCCTTCTGCATTTTCCCAGAGCAATTCAATCCTGTGCACTGACTGAGACAGAAAATAGAAGTGGGTCAGGCACATAGGCTGTACTGCAGTGTAGGTACCAGGTATGCTACGTCATGGCTGCATAACCAACTCCTCTTAAGTTCTGACTACTTGACTTTGCATCTTCAGCTGTGGTTTTTAGGATAGCTGGTATGTGTAGGTGGAATTTTTTAAAGAAGTAAACCCAGCCAATAAATCAGAAATGCCATCTTGTGGAATCATGTGACACCCATGTAATCCATTAGCTGACTTGGAGGCTTGGCTCTATCAACACAAACAACTCCACTGCTAGAGGCATGTCAGGTTCTACAGAAACCTACACTATGGAGAAGACTTCTTGGGTTTTAGGGACGTTTGCACAGCAGTGTTAGAACACCTGCATTTTGGATTTCACTCCTGGGCTCCTTTTCTCATCTGTCCTCATCACTGACTACAAGATTTCAGTTCTTCTCTGGGTTTCCTACCAGTTTCTTGCCCCACATTCTCAAGCTTTTTCCATTTTTTTTGCCCGTATGTCCTTTTCTGTATAGTGCCTTTTCAGCAGCCTCCCTTCTTCCCTGATTTCACTGTTCTGTCCATAAGTTTGGAAAGGCTGGAGTGAGAGAGAAAATGAGAAACACATGTGAGGTTTCAGCTGGGTGGAAAGTTACAGCAGGAGTCAGTAGGACTTTCCTGGAGCCTGTGGGCAGTAGAGTCTCTCTCACTCTGCTTTGTTAGTCCATCACCACCAAATCCCTGTCTCATCTGTGTTGTACTCAAAGGAAGTGGCCCAGGGTGGCCAGCTGTCTACTGTCTCTGGGCTCTGTGTCAACCTCAGGAGAGACTTCCTGCTCTCAGTTCCACTTCTTGCTAGCCTAAACCGATTAACAGAAGCTATTGCAAGTCTGAAGAGCAAGCTCTTCAGTGGAGGTGTTAGAAACCATGAGAAAGGTTCAGGCATGATCAGACAAGATAGTTTAAAAACTAAAAAGTCTCTAAGGAACATACATGAACCCCATGGGTTGTTTTTTTTTTTTCTCCAACACAGTTGGATTTGACAAACTTTTTGCTGTTTTTACAAAAAAGACACCCAAAACAGAGGAAAACTAGTGCTGCTCTGAATAAAGATCACCAGAATTTTCCAGCAGGGCTAAAATACATGTGTTTTTTCCCAATATTCATTTTCAGAAGTCTCTCAGTAATGTTTGCTGTAAGACAAAAAAATTGACACAGAAAATTTCAGCAAGAACCCAGTGAAATTATTAGCATTTACAACTTAGATCTGGCACGCAGAGGTGCCAGGCAACCTTGAAGACAGACTGTGCTGCTGGCTGTGCTTACAGTCTGCAGTTGTGCTTACTTCTTATCTGAATATGTAATATGCTAAGAATGATAGTTTAGCTTTCTTCTATTGTGTTCATCTGGTTGCAAATGCTGTTCAGTGGTATGAAAATGATCAAACATTTATACCTAGTAGTGACCTCCCTATGTGAAATTTAAATTCTGTCAGTTAAAACTTTTTAAGTTCTATCATGTGCCTTCCTATTTGTGCTAACCTGCATGCCCTTTCTGAGGGTATGTTAATTGTCAAATATCAACAAATGGAACACATAATTGTTTTTATCATATATTAAACGGTCTGTATGTACAACATTATCAGCAGACAGCATATTTGCTCCAATAAATGCATTACCTCACAGTTTACTGAGCAAAGCCTGGTCACAATTCTTCTGACTTTCTCTCTGGAGGCAGGGGAGATTATGCTGTGGGAGGCCAGGCTCACTGACATAAAGCCATGCACAGGATCTTATCCTAAAATCAAATTCCCTAATCCTGTTCCCTAATCCTTCTGCTCCTCTGTCCTCTGCACACATTTCCTTCTGTTCTAATATAGCTTCTTATACCTATTAGTAAGGAGATCTTTCTTTCCTCACTTTTAAGACTTTTTAAGGTTATATACGAAACTTAACGCATTTGCCCCCTTCAAATATTGGTTGTGAACTGCCACAATTCTTCCTTATGTTTCCAGGGAAGACGTGTTTCTAAAACCAACAGAGATGTACAAAATGGATTATTCCAGACCATCAATGGATTATTTTCATCAGGCCACTCAGTTAGGAAGATATTCTTGCTATACTTAATTAGGTATCACGCAACATATTCAGAGCTGTGGATCGTTTACCGCTAGGCTGTGGTGTTTGCTCATCCCTAGCTTTGCTCATTCACTTTCTCTGCTGTGATAGATTGTGGGGCTGTGCCACAGGATTATTACAGAAATAACTGCTCTCAGAGCCCAGCTCACAGACTTAGAGGAAGAAAATCTTGGTCTCAAAGAGAAGATTAGGAAAGAAGTATGGGACGAATATGAATCATTAGTGCGGAGCCTATTTGTGACTTGTGTCCATCTAAAAGTAGGTACAGAATAAAAGGGGGTACTTGATCGGTCTTTTTTGTGCTGCTGTGTAATTTGCCAACAAGCATAACACTCAAAGGAATAAATTGCTGCAGTGTGCCAGGTGGATGAATGGGTGAGTCATTTATCTCCTGCTGCTAGAAGCATCTTGTAAAAACGTCTGGTAGAAAAATAATGTACCTTTTCCAAGAGAGGAGGCGTATTCTCGACGGAACAGGTACTACATTAGAGAGAGTGATGGAAGCTCTTTTTATTTACAGTGGAGGAAACTTTTTTGATATAATACTTTGGTTTGTAATATTCTGCATTATTTTTCTTGGAAACTCTATGTCCACTGCATAATTGTATTGCTCACTCTAACAATGTCTTTGTTTTCAAGTAGTCCACTGATGTCTTTGCAGCAACATATGTCGTTATTTACAAAAATAAGATACCCCAATCTAGCCTGTAAAAACTGACCTGATTGTGACCATGTGTATTATAGAACAACTACCTGCATCAAGTCTCCAGGGTTTTGATTGATGGTCCACAAGCCCATTAATGCCCGTGGCCAGGGCAACAGTAACTTAAGGAATATTGTGATTTCTTTTGCAGTCCTGAGAGTGAGTCCAGTTTTCACCAGAGAGCCTATTTTTTCACCATGGTGCTACTACTTCCATTAACTACATACATCCCAGGACTGCAAATAGGTTGCCTGCAAATGATAGAATTCAAATTCCACTTCTTGTAGTGCCAGGATGCAAGAAGAATATTGTCTTCCTGATACATTGATTTTAGGAAAATAATTCTGAAGAAAGACCATCTGGCTGTAGTTGAGAGACTTCTGAAATCTTCTGAATGTTGCTTTCCCATATGTGCACACTTCATCTCTTATGGGTTCTGTTTGTAATTGCAGGGAAAGTTGAATGTTTATCACCTTAGCATTGAACAACAAGTGTTTGAAATCATCAGTGAAGTGAGAAGAGAAGGACTTGACAATATGATTGATCTGAAGAAAAAGTTTGGCTCCATTAAAAATAACAGTGACTTGAAAGAACATTTGTCTAAAGTAAGGAAATACATATGTGTGTCGGTAAATGAACACAAGGATAATATCCTGGTTAAGTCTGCTGAAGATGGCTTAAGTTATTGCATTGTCTGTGACATTGGTTGTATGAATAGCATGGAGGTGGTCCATTACTAGACTCTTGTTAATGGCTACTCATTTTTCAGGCTGTAATGAGTCAATCATCTCTGAATATGTGTTTATGCTCCAAGTACAGAAATTTTATGCTAAACCCAGCCCTCAGACCCTGAATAACTACGTGTATTTGAACTGAATTTGGTTCTAAACTTAGGAACGCTGCTTTCAGTCTGTTCTGAGTGAAATTAACACCATGCTTTCTACACAGGTGAACATCAGAGAGGTTGAACTTGGATCTGAAGAAGTATAAACGTGAACTCACATTCAATCATATGTCAGCATTGTCACGTGTTGTCATTGTCCATTTTTTGGGTGGGGAAAAAAGAACTGATGTTTCAGTGACCCTGGTAAATGTGTTGATGGGAGTTTTATCTTCTTGTCATGCAAGCTGGTCACATAAAAGAATGGGGACAGAATCCTTTTTTCCACTTGGGGTTACTTAGAATCAAAAATATGTTTTATGTTTTGAAAAAGTGCCCCCAAACCTGATGTTATGGGATTTATAAACTAAAGCCTGGAAATGGCTTTCCAGGCTATAACCTCCAAATCAATCCCTCTTGTAGTCAAACATATTTCTCCTCAGCGAAGTTCAATATGTACTGAAATTATGGTAGTCAGTCAGTGAATACAAATGAGATCGAATGGATAATGGCTAAATACTTATGTCTAAAGCAAATATGTCTGCAGATCTCTCAAGCAGAGAAGCTTGCAAAGCAGGACATAATTGTAATGCCAACAGGGTAGGAAGGGCTTTCAACACTCCTAATGAACCTGGGGGATAGGGACACGCAGAAGTAAGTGAGGAATCAGTGGAAATGGAAGAGGTCCACGTGTGAGAAGGCTGCAGGCAGATTTCCACATCCCCGCTTGGAAAGGACAGTGTGCAGAGGCAGTGAGCAAGGAGACTGGGGAGCTCATGTGCGGTCAAAGGGCTGTGGTTTGAGCAAAGTCATGGGAACTTGGTGGGCTGGTGCACACTATGGTCATGGGTGGTTACAGGGTGTTTAAGAAGGATCAGCAGGGAAGAAGAGGAGTGAGAATTGCATTCTGTGTAAGGAGTTCATTCCCTGCACAGAATGAATGTGTATGAATGTGGAGATGTACAACTGAAAGCCTAGGAGTCAAGGTCAGAGGAGGGAGGAATGGTAGTGATGATTAACGACTGTGGTGGGGAATCTGTTACAGGCTGCCTGGTCAAGACAATAAATTGGATGGGCCTATCTATAGAGGGTTAAGAAAAGAGTTTTTGATTTGAAGCCTTGGTGTTCATGGAGGCTTCATCCATCTGCAAACCTAATGGAAGGGGAACACAGCACTGTGAAAACCTAGGCAGTTCCTGGATGGCATTAGTGGTAACATCCTAAAAAGAAATGCTAGAGTCGTCAACCACCGTAAATCCCTACTTCTGCTGCTCACAAAGAGGGAAAAACTGGTGGTGTCATCTGAGGCTGCCGTGACTATGAAATGATTTCAGGATCAGGAGAAAGGTTGCAAAATTATGCTGCAGAACTAGGACTTGGGACTTCAGGAGAGCAGACTGTCACTTATTTAGGGAAATGATAGGCCGAATTCCTGTGCAACTGCCAAGACGGGAAAAGTGTCGAGGAAAGCTGGTTGATTTTTAAAGAAAATTTAAAAAGATTTCAAAACCAACTACCCTGTTATGCAAGAAGACCAGGGATTTTAGCAGAAACTTTCTTGTCTTATCAAGGAGCTTCTTAAAGGACTAAAATACAAAAAGAAAGGTTGCAAGTAGTGGAAACATGGACAGGCAACAAAAGTAGACTATCAGAGTTCAGACCCATAGTGATGAAATTAGGAAGGCCAAAGCCTGGCTGCAGACAAAACTAATATGGGACACAAAGAGTAAGAAGGTGAGTTGACACTGAATGGTAGAGCTTCTGTGCAGAGACACCTCTGCTGGGAGGGCCAGGACCTCCCGCGGTCCTCTGTAACTTCTGTAACAGTTTTCAGGAGGAAGTCTGCTATTTTGAACAAAGAAGAAGAAAACCTGATGACTATACTTTTCATGAATCCACTAGTGTTGTTGTAATTAGGGTGAACCAAGTTACTGAATATGGTATGAAGCAGAATCCCCATTTGACATAATAGCATGTATCACCATTAACAGTGCTTCATTTTGGAGGGGTTTACCTGCTTGCTGTTTTGGATTAAATTTCTTCCATTTTTTCCCATTTCTGGGCAATGTTCACATTTCCTGTTCCCCTGGAGACACAGTAATAAAAATTTAGTGCTAAAGGCTGCACTGATTCAAACTGAAAAGTTTGAGCGTTTGAAAATTAGAATAACATACAACTAGTTGCAGGCTTTTACAATTCTATTTACTTCCAGACCACACATTTCTTCCTGCGGAAAGTAATCTTTGTGGGTCTAATCTTACTGACATCTTCTTTAGCAGGAACAGCTGCAGCTCTTGCAGGATGAAAATATCAGGCTAAGCAAGCTGGTGTGTAAGCTAAAGGCTCTGAACTGTTGGAAACAAACCACTCAGAAGGCACAGCTCTCTGCAAAGCTTAGAGATGATGAGAAGGTGATATTTTCCTACCATTTCCTCTGTTATTAGTGTCTCATTTCCCACAAAACTAATGGTCAAGTTGGGCAGACTCACAATTATTCAGGGAGCCTTTAGGAGCTCATTGGTACCTGCAGCTTTGAGGAAATATTGCTAAACTTTTTCCTCTTTATATTATGGGTATAATGGTGGTCATCAAATATGAAGAGCAGGAAACAAATCCCTGATGCCTGCTTGAAGCAAGAGTTTAGGAAGTTTAGGTAGCCTATAGTATTCCTAATTCTGTTGTTGACTCAGAAGACTAATTACAACACTCTATCTGAATCAACTATTTCACAACTGACCAAAACATACAAAAAAAGAAGACAAGCAGATGTGAAGTGAAAATGAACTAGATTGTTGGCTTAGGAGGTGGCTGAGGTTTGTTTGTGTTTCTTCTTTTTTTTTAAATGGTATCTGCTTAAACAAAGCAGAACACAGCATGAGGTTTATAGATTTAATTACAGAAGTACAAGATGAAGCACAAAAATGACTAAATTAAACTAAAGTGAAGATGGATAGAAAAAGAAGTGCCTCATTGCTTTAAATGAGGCTGATTAGAATGGAACAAACAGGTTATTGTTTGTTATATAGGTTAATTAGCTGTACATGTCAAGCAAAGGAAGGGCAGAATGGATTGTGTTTCATAGACTCATAGAATAGTTTGGGTTGGAATGGATCTTTAAAGGTCATCTAGTCCACCCTCCCTGCAATGAGCAGGGACATCTTCAACTAGATCAGGTTGCTCAGAGCCATATCTGTTAACTTAAAAAGAGTGAAAATGGTTTCTGTATACTTGTTAGTTTTAAACCCAAATAAAATTGGGTGTACATACACTTAGTTCAGTTATATCAGGGAGATGCTAAATCATTAGGATATTTTATTAAACAGAGCAGTCAAAGATGGGCTGAATTATTGCAAATTTGTGGGTTCAAATAAGAAATAAGAGCTATCCTCACAGGATTTTAAAGTATGAAACTGAGAAAAATAAATGGGAAAATTTGGCTTTGTTAAAATTAGAAACTAACTCAAATTGCTTTCTTGTGTCTGACTTTGGAATGATCCTGAAGATCTACGAATTTGTATTTCACTGTCCTCCACTCCAAGTGCAGAGGATCCTGGACATTGCTTTTTCCACTTCAAATGGCTGGGAGAGAGGCCTGCTAAATCTGTGCCTGTCATAGTAACATGTATATACATACCTATTTATGTTTGTGTTTAAAACAAACAAAAAGACCCTGCTTGGAAAGAAAACAAGCTTCATCACACACATTTTTACTTTAGAGATAATGAAGAAATAAACAGATTAGTAGATGCACAGGTCTTTCTAACACAGAAGAAAGATCAATTTTTGCATTGCTCTGAGCTTGTTTGCACACAAGAACTTGAATTGTTGACGTGAATATAATTAAAGACGTGCAGTTGTACCCATATGAAAGATTATCTTACATTTTCCCCTTTAAAGGACCCCTCTTGTCGACCCTGTTCCACACTTTGCCTTCATTAGAAAATAGGAACAATTCAATCCCACTTTACTAAAAATCTCTGAGAGATTTACCTTTCAAGAAACCCACTGTTATCTAAAAGAGAGAAAATCACTGCTCTCATCATTATTTCGGTTATGTACTTGCTGTTTACAGGAAGCTCTTCAAAACAAAAAAGAGTGTCTGAACGCTAAGATGATGGCAGAACAAGAGGTGACTTCGTTTTGGCGGCAGCTCATGACTGTAAGGAAAGCTCTTGCAAAGTCTCAAGCAGACAATGACAAGCTGAAGAAACAGCTACATAAGCAGGTATCTGAATTCAACAGGTCCTGATTCATCAGCGCAACAGGCCGATTTCTCCTCTCCATCTCACTTGCTTTAATGAGGATTTTACTTACTGTTATTGTACGAGAGAAATGGATTCAAAACTAACTGCACAATACAGTTACTGAAGCTGGATGTGTATTTTGTGGTGTTGGAACAATGTGTTCATCTGAGTGTTTTCACCGTTGCAGGTAGAGAGAGCCAGGGAAAAAAAATGTAGCATCTTGGATAAAGTTGTAGTCACACACCAAAATGACAGCTACAGACACTACGTTTATGTATGCCATCGACAGTGCTGGATGTATGTTTTAGTAGAGGAAAAGGCACTATTAATATTTTATTCCACAGATTAAAAAAAAATTAAATTACAGATCTTGAGGTTATTAGTCTTCCATCCAATCATTAAATTTCAAAGAAATGTTCAGGGATGTTGTCATTAAATCCAGAACAAATTCATTACATCTTTTTTTTTCCTTCTGAACATGTTCATGGGTCTATCATGGCCACAGCAAGCTGCTTTTCACTTCTACACATGGCTACACATGCTGAAATGGCCCATTCCTCAAAGCCAAACTGAAAAGGACACCCTTCACTTCCAATGTACTTAACGCCAAGCAACATTATTGTATGGAAAATAAATCTTGTCAAACCAAGTTAATTTCATTCTGCTGATAAGATTACAAGTTAGATAAATATAATGCTAGAGGTGTAATATTTAGAAGGGCCTTGTAACACTTGGGTTAGCAGCACATAACTTTGTATTTTAAATTTTAGTATTACACAGTATCTATAAAAATGCTAAATGGATTGAGAGCTAGATTTTTTGACATATAAAAATGTGTTATTTTCATTAAAGGAAGGTGGTTTCTGATGGATTTCTACAGGGGCTGATAGCAGAACTATCAGCATTCAACATTTTTGTCAGTGGCTTGGAGATAAATATAAAATTATATATTATAAAATTTACCAATGACATATTTGGGGAGAAATGTTAGTGAATTTGATAAGACACATTTAGTGAATAATGATGTGGGCAGAGCAGGAGTACAGAATCACACAGACAGCTCGGTAACTTGGTTATCCCTCCAAGAAGTATTTCAGTGCCCGAGTAGCTGAAGAACAAGAAAGTGGGACTTGTACAGAACGGGGTGGCTGCATCCCAGGACAGGACAGGGGCCGTAATGGACAGATGACTGGCCATGTAGTGTGGTGCTGAAGGGATGGATGCTGCAATCCTTTAGTTTACAAAAACGAGAACAATGCAGATATATTAAAAATGAATTTGTAGCACTACGTATAACACACTGAAATACTGCCACTGGTTCCAGTGCATTACTTAACAGAGATGAAGAAAAAATTGAGGGAGTGCAGAGAAGAGTTCCGAAAATTATTTGAGGGCTGCAGGAAATGCTTTCTAGCAGAGGGGTCTTAAAAGGCTCAATCTGTTGAGCCTATCTGAAAGAAGAGTGACTTGATTACAGTCTACAGGTACTTCTATTGGGAAAGAATAGCAGATATCAAAGGGTTCTTAGGGAAAAGTATAACGAGAGGTGGTGCCTAGAAGATGAGGCCAGACAAACTGAAAACAGGAAATTAGAAACAATGTTTTTAAAATGTGATTAACTGTGAAAATGACAATATCTAACTGAGTATCTCCAAGACAAGACCGAATGCCTTCCTGGGAAACATGGTTTAGCCAAACCAACTTGCTCATTCCAGGATAAGGGTAATTAAGGTAAATGTGATATTAGAAAGTCACATCTGATGGCTCGATTGCTAAATTCTGAGCTTATAGGTCTACGAAGCTCCAACCATAGTAAGGCTTGCAGAGCTCCCCAATGAAAAATGTTTGGGCTGTGACTGCTGTTCACTCTCTGTGTTCAGATTTTTCACCAGAGTGGAGTTGCCTTTGGCTGATAAATTGATTTTCTTCACCGACAAGCCACCAGTTTACTTCCAAAAGACTCGCTGCATCTACCATCTTTCTAGCAGTTGCATTTGTTGTTGTTGTTTGGTTTCTGACATGAGCTTCTGGTTCTTTCTCTTCTTCTTTATTTCTTTCCTTGGTACAGATTGTGATGATGGTGTTTACAAATAGCAGACTCCATTCCACAACCCTTGGCTGTACAGGAGGGTTTGACCTGATACGGGTGGCTTGTAATACCATTGCATTCAGTGGTGGTACAGATTCTAAAATGTAGACATACTTCCCGGCTGTCTCTACAAACCATGTATGAACAGCAACATTTGAAAAAGCTGTGCTCATTTTCCCCCTCTCTTTCCTTGTTTATACATTGTTTTAAAAACAAGTTCCACATTCAGACCAGAGATTGGTTGCAGAAAGCAAATTACAGCAGACTGAGGAAATTGGAAGCAACCACCTTCTTGTTTATTTGCAATTGAATAAGTTCTCCACATGAATGTTGTTTTGAGGCTTCTCTCTCTAACAAGCAATGATGTAAATACAACATTCTGTTTCCACTCCCCCTTACCCTTCTCTTGCATTCCCCACTCCCACAACGCAGATTTTATTTTGGATTTAGGTCTGACTGTGATCTTTGCATAAGATCACAGGGTAATTCAGATTTGTTTACCAACATTTCACTATCTTCAGTACCAAGCCATGTGGGATTGGGTCTCTCCTCATGCAGCTCAGCTGGGCATGTCACCTGAGGACTGGTCATCAGTGTTTAAAAGGAGTTCTAAAAAGGTGTGTATAGGAATTTGGGGAAAGCAGTTGGAGTGTTTATGGTTGCATGTTGTAAAAGCAAATGCTGCTGGAAGTAAGTACAGAGGAAGACCTGTGGAAGACAAGTACTTGGTGTGGTGAAAGCTGAAAGCATAGAGAAGGTGCTTGATGAGATGGAAGAAAAAGAGCAGAGAGTGAAATGCCTAACCAAGGAAGCTGAAAAATCTTCCAAAACTTTCCATCTTCAACAAAAAGGGATCAAAAAAGAAATGCAGCAGGTAAGCTCATAATGCAGATTTTTAAAAAGAACAGTGGCATTTCTGGAGAGATGTCTCAAGTTTTAACACTGACCACATCTGAGTGTATCCCTTCAAGTGTTTGAACTTCAGAGTTTCAGTGTAGCCCTCCAAGTGCTCTTGATGAGGGTCTTGCAGCATGAGCCTTGGTGCTGTGCTGGGCCCTGCTTGCTGGGGCTTAGGGTTGTGTTCTACCTGTTGGTGGCATCTTGTGGTTTTGATGCTTCTGAGAGCCTTCCTGTTCAGCCTGGTTCAGTATCTTTGCTCTAGAAAGGGAGTATTATTCTCCTTGTCTGGAGGTAAACTGCCAGAGAGTTCATGGAAGGTGCTGGTGCAGTGGGAATGGGTGTGTAGTGCTAGACAGAACATGCTTGCACCTTTGGGGGGATTGGGGGGGCAGCGGCTGGGCTCAGTGGCTCCAGAGGCTTCGGCCAGCTGCACATCCCCTCTTGGGGTGTGTCCTGGTTTCAGCCAGGATGGAGC
>NW_010549594.1:28895-53773 GCF_000687285.1 Phaethon lepturus | reverse complement strand
GACAGGCCTGTAGTTCCCAGGATTGTCCTTCCGGCCTTTCTTGTAGATGTAGATTTGCAACTGAATAGACAAAAGCATTGTCTGTGGTAAAAAAAAAAGTGAAAAAGCAAAAGCAGAAAGCTGTCCCTTATAACCCATTGAAACTACTCTGACCGAAAACTCTACATCTGCAACAAGGTCAGAATTCAACTCTATCCATAGCAATGTGACAGCTATAGTGGCAAATGTCATTTTATGGCATCTAGTCTTCTCTCATCCTCCATGACACTTTCCTTCCTTCTACTACCAAAAAGCTTCTACTGCCTCTGTCCCTCTTTGAAGGGGCTCCCATCTTAATCACCTTTTTGTCTCCATCTTATCTCTGTTCATCTCATTCAAACAACTTAGTTCAAGTGTTATCTCTATGCTGCTTACACTGAGATTGACTTCTTTACTCCAGATTTGTACCCTCATATGCCAAGTAAAAATGTTATATTATCTTTCTGACATCTTCCCATGTTTTTGAAAGGAATTCAGGAGGCAGCAAGAATAGCATAGCATAGCCTAGCATAGCCTAGAATATTTCATTTGAAAGGGACTGCAACTCATCTAGTCCAACTGTCTGATCAATTCAGCGCTGACCAAAAGTTAAAGTATATTGTTAAGGACATTGTCCAAATGCCTTTTAAACACTGACAGGCTTGGGGCATCAACCAACTCTCTAGGAAGCCTATTCTTTACCCTCTTGGTAAAGAAATGCTTCCTAATGTCTAGTCTAAACCTCTCCTGGCGCAGCTTTGAACCATTCCACCTGTCCTATCACTGGATACCAGGGAGCTCAGCACCCCCCTCTCTGCTTCCCCTCTTCAGGAAGTTGTGGAAAGCAATGAGGTCACCCCTCAGCCTCCTTTTCTCTAGACTAGACAAGTCCAAAGCCCTCAGACGCTCCTCCCAGAACATACCTTCCAGCCCTTTCACCAGCTTTGTTGCCTTCCTCCGGACCCATTCAAGGACCTTCACATCCTTTGTAAATTGTGGGCCCCAGAACTGCACACAGTACTCAAGGTGAGGTTGCACCAATGCTGAATACAGCAGGATAATCACCTCTTTTGACTGGTTGATTATACCGCAATTTCATTGCAGCATTTAGTTCCTGGTTGTAAGTCTTTGGGTCTTCTTGTTACGTGACCAGGGACTGTGCATTTGGTCCATCATGTCATCCCACGGTGTCCCTGACATCAGCCTTGACACAGTTCCAGAATTGCTCTGGTACCTTTAAGTGCTGGAGGAAGCTGAGGAGGGCAGGCAGGCAGCAGGCAAGGGTGTTGATTAGATAAAATCAGTGCACTGTACCTGAATTGCATGCCTTCTTTAAATATATCATACAATACAACAGCCATTCCTTTCTAAATTAAAGCTCAAGTTCAACCTGGACAGATCTACATGAGATATAAACTATGCTTTCATTTTACTGGAGAATAATGTAGCTGAATATATATTTAAGTTTAAATAATAAAATATATTCTTAATTTTCCAGTCTGTTATATTTTATAGTTTAAAATAACTGATGACACCCAGAATTGCAGGGGCTAGTGACCTTCTTTGTTACTGACTTTCCCTTGCTTGGTGGCTTGCTTTTAAAATTTCATTTGTTTTTTTTTCTATTATGCTTACCTCTATTAATATGAAATTAATAATCTCTGTTAATGTCAATACATGTTGACACTTAAATATTTTTCTTTATTATTAGTATGCTCTTGCCTTTTCTGAGAAAGGTAACTTGTTCAATCATTTCAACAGAAACTGAGCTTTTTGTCAGGAAGAAAATACATGAGGATAGTTGTCCTCGGTATATTTTTTAAAAAGTAATGCTGAAGAAAACTGGCTGAGGGAGAAAACAAGTAAAGACTCTTTTATTACCATTTTATGTTGTTTATGTTGAAAAGCATGAGTATAATTCCTCTTTTTTCAGCTAGATGCTTGCAACTACTGACCACACATTTCTTAGCACATCCAAACCTCACAATTTGACTGCCTGCCTTACCACTCTAGCACCAACTCCTTCCTGCTGCACCACTGCACTGAACCTTGACCTGCAGAGATTAGCTCAGCCTAAAGAACGGGGTAGTTTGATCTCCCAGCCCTTTTGATCTAATCTTTTCTTCTCAGACTTTCAAGGACATTACCAGAAAGTGTAGAGTCTGCTAGCATTTTTGTGATTTTTCTGTATTTTATACTTGCACTTTCCTTCAACAAAATTGTATTTAAATCATAGAATCATAGGATTGTAGAATCTTTGGGTTGGAAGGGAACTCTAAAAGTCATCTAGTCCAACCCCCCTGCAATCAGCAGGGACATCTTCAACTAGATCAGGTTGCTCAGAGCCCCGTCCAACCTGACCTTGAATGTTTCCAGGGATGGGGCAGCTATCACCTCTCTGGGCAACCTGTGCCAGTGGTTCACCACCCTCATTGGGAAATATTTTTTCCTTGCATCTGCCCTCTTTTAGTTTAAAACCGTTACCCCTTGTCCTATTGCTACAGGCCCTGCTAAAACGTCTGTCCCCATCTTTCTTATAAGCCCCCTTTAAGTACTGGGAGGTTGCAATAAGGTCACCATGGAGTCTTCCCTTCTCAAGGCTGAAAAACCCCAACTCTCTCAGCCTGTCCTCAGAGAGCTGTTCCATCCCTCTGATCATTTTTGTGGCCCTCCTCTGGACCCGCTCCAACAGGTCCGTGTCTTTCCTGTGCTGAGGGATCCAGAGCTGGACACAGAACTCCAAGTGGGGTCTCACCAGAGTGGAGAAGAGGGGCACAATCACCTCCCTCGACCTGTTGGCCACGGTTCCTTTATATGCAGTCCAGGATACAGTTGGCCTTCTGGGCTATGAGCACACATTGCCAGCTTATGTCTTCCTTTCATCCATCAGTACCCCCAAGTCCTTCTTGGCAGAGCTGCTCTCAATCCCTTCATCCCCCAGCCTGTACTGATACCGGGGGTTGCCTCAACCCAGGTGCAACCTGCACTTGGCCTCCGTGTGGACCATCATGATTCACATGGGCCCATTCCTTGAGCTTGCCCAGGTCCCTCTGGATGGCATCACGTCCCTCAGGCGTGCCAACCACACCACTCATCTTGGTGTCATCTGCAAACTTGTTGAGGGCGCACTTAATCCCATTGTCTATCTCATTGATGAAGATTAAACAGTACCGGTCCCAATACTGGACCCCTGAGGGACACCACTCGTCACCGATCTTCATCCGGATATTGAGCCATTGACCACTACCCTCTGAATGCAACCATCCAACCAATTCCTCATCCAGCAAACAGTCCACCCATCAATTCCACACCTCTCCAGTTTAGAGAGAAGGATGCTGTGGGGGACTGTGCCAAAGGCCTTACAGAAGTCCAGATAGATGACACTGGTAGCTCTTCCCTTGGTGTTGCCATGCTGGTTGTCTCGAATCACCTCCTTGCCCTCCATGTACCTTAGCATAGCTCCTAGGAGGATCTGTTCCATCATCTTCCCAAGGGTGAGGCTGATGGGTTGTTAGTTGCCAGGGTCCTCCTTGCTAGACTTTTTAAAAAATAGGTGCAATGTTTCCCTTTTTCCAGTCTCCAGGGACTTCACCTGACTGCCAGGACTTTACAAATATCATGGAGTATGGCTTGGCAACTACATCAGCCAATTCCCTCAGGACTCTGGGATGCATCTCATTAGGTCCCATAGACTTGTGCATGTTCAGGTTTCTCAGGTGGTCCCAAACTGATCTTCTCTTACAGTGGGAAGGACTTTGCTCCTACATTCCCCATCTTGCACTCCATACCCTCGACAGGTGTGGGAAGAGACACTGCCAGTGAAGACTGAGGCAAGAACTTGTTGAGTACCTCAGTCTTTTCCTCATCTGTTGTTTCCAGTTTGCCAGTCTTGCTCGTCAAGGGGGTTACGTTTTCTGACCTTTCTTTTCTGGCTGACATACCTGTAGAAGCCCTTCGTAGTATTCTTTGCATCCCTTGCCAAGTTCAGGTCCAGCCATGCCTTGGCCTTCCTGACCTCATCCCTACACAACTGGGCAGCGTCCCTGTACTCATCCCAGGATACCTGTTCCTGCTTCCACTGCCTGTGCATTTTCTTCTTGCCCTTTAGTTTGACCAGCAGGTCTCCACTCAGCTGTGCTGGCCTCTTGCCTTCCTTTCCTGATTTCTTACACCTGGGGATTGAGAGCTCTTGTGCTCTATGGAAAGCTTCCTTAAAGGTCTGCCAGCTCTGTTCTGCTCCCTTGTCCCTGAGGGCAGGTTCCCAGGGGGTCCTATTGACTAATTCCTCAAAGAGCTGGAAGTTTACTTTCCTAAAATTGAGGATCCTGACTTTACTCTTTGCCTGCCCCATATCCCTCAGAACTGTGGACTCCACCAGTATTATTAGATTGTAACTGATGATATGGTACTACAAGATAATCAGCTGTTGCTGAAGTTAAAACATTTGTTAAACTGATGGCAAAACTACAAGGGTGTTACTGTACATTCTGAACATACATAGTCAAAAGACGGCAGCATAACTGAGGATTTAAAATTGAAAGCAAAATCAAATAATAATGCAACAAAACTATTTGAAAACAAACATGCAGGTCAATAAAAGACTTTTTATTGCTCTGCCTTATATCCAGTATTGCCATCCGTTCGGATACCACTTATTCTCTTCTGGCTACAACATCACACACTCTGATGTTCACATGTAGTGAAAGGATCATATTTATCACAGCAGTGGAAAATACTTAGATGTAACACTTTTGCCCAAAACTACAGAAAACCATAACAGAGTAGCACAAAAGTAAATTAATTACAGAAAAACAGAATCTGACACTCTTTGGATTGCAACTGTGTATAAGAAAGGTAAGTTAAACTTTGAAGTTCTGAATAGCTTTTAAATAAACATGGTGCATCCTACCTATATGCACTTACATCAATGTGGATTTACTTCCTTGATTTCAAGAGAAATAAAACTGAACCCTGACTGATGGAGCATGAGCAAAAATACATGTAGTTTTCTCACTTCCCTAGATAATCAGACTCAAATTTCTCCAGGTTTTATTCACTAAAAGGGCAGGTTTACTCCTTTTTTTCAATTGCTACTAGGCTTACAAGTATGCAAAAAGTAGGTTTTCTTCCTCAAGAGGAACACAGATGCCAATAGGTTATATGGGCAGCAGAGCCCAAAGCAATGCCTACAAGATCTAAGCCCAGGTACAATGCCCTAACCAACAACCCCCCTGTTTGAACCATGATCCCATTTCTGCGCAATTTCCTAAGCAGCATAAGCACAAGATGCTCCCAAGCTCTTCTGTATTGTAATGCCTATTTATGTCTTCTGGAGATCCTCAAACTGATGTATCCTCCTCCTAAACATCACAGAATATTATTCAGCACTCTCCTACCCTGATAGCTGCACAAATTCTTCACCTTTGCACCCACTTCTGTTCAACCATTCTCGTCTAATTATTCACCCAGTTCTACAGGCTGGAACTCTCAACAGGTTTGAAAGTTACAAAGCACCGAACACATGCTTTTGGCCGCTTGCCCTTTTAAAATCCAGGTTGTGAACTGATTAGCTTGGTCTGACCTTGATAAAAGCCATGCCACCAGCTAATGGAGATGAGTAACTCCCAGTTGCTCAGGTGACTTCTCACATGTCATAAACAGACAACGCTCTTTATCACGTATATTAACCTACATTGCATATTATCTAAAAGTTTAATTGTGAATCAACACAACACACATTTCTAGGAGGTGTTTTGGCCTTTAAGTATTTACCAGTTATTTACAATCTGCATGTACCATATTGTGCTCTGAATGCAAACATCTGCTCTGTGTTCTGGATGTTCTGGAAATTGTGTCTTTTTACTTTGCATTTTCACACACCTAAGCAAAAGCAATGCCATGCCAGGACTCACATGCTTCCCAGACTCGGGCATTCAGCTTGCTGTCAGGACAAATATACATACATCCTCAATATCTACGCGTGGGAGCCAAACCTTTCGTCGGCACAAACTTTCCTTTAATGAGACTCTGAACCAGCTGACTTGACAAAGCCAATTGTTAAGTTTCCTCTCCACAAATAAAACATTTTGCCTTTTACTGTGGCTACAGTATTGTCCAGTGACTAGATGTGAATAGTTGTTATAATAAGCCATTATTTCTGCAGAGACTATTTGAAGTTTATCTTGTCCAGAACACAAGAATAGAGGGCTGCATGTGCTTTGTTTTACTGAAGCTTTTAAGTTGCTCAGTGAACTGTGATCTTTAAAGACGCTTGACTTTGATAGCTTTATGTCCTATTGGATTTTCATCAAAACCAGTGCTAAGCAAGGATCCCATTACTGTTCAAATAGCTGTGTTAACAAATTATAAGCAATATGAGATGACATTGCTGTGTCCCACCATTTTTTCCTTCTCTTCTTCAAAGCTTAGTCTTCATTCCTTCTCCTGAAGCCCATCTGCAACTCCAAAGCCTTTGGTTAGGGAAGGGAACTCCAAAAGGATACCCCAGTGTCACAGTCCCCCAGGTTCACCCGCATCGTTAGAGGACTCGGCCTCTGTCCAACAGTGATACCAGTTTGTATTTGCATTTGCAAAATTTACTACTTCAGGATTTTTTTGCAATCTGTGAATTTCTTAAATGCAGTTGGACTTTTAATGTGCTAAATTTTCTAGAAGGCAGCAGAATGAGATGGACTCTGGACCCACCTTGGTGTCTGACTACGCTTGTAATGGCCTTTCACTCATTTGTCTTTAAAGGTCTATAAAGGTTGGAAATTAGTGCCATGAAATACCAGCGGCAGGTGTGTGTGTGTGTGAAGGGGAGGGAGAAGGATGTAAATCTCCATAGAAAATATTTGAAATGCTAGGTTGAGAACAAAACCATGAACGGTTAAAGACAGAAGGGTCTTGAAGGTTTTTGAAAAAAGAAGGGTTTTGAAAAAAGACTGTTTAAAAAAAAAAAAAGGTTCTTTTTAGTCTTACATGGGTCATTCAGGGCCTAGAAAGAAACTTGCAAAGATCATAACACTTATCACAGTGAGTTCTCTCACAAGCATCTCTGGCCTTGTGAAACAGGACATTTTTCACTGATGAAAATCTGCTGCTCGGATTCATCATCATGTAAAGGACTCCATCCTGTTTAAATACATTTATTATCAAAGCTACAGTACTAAGATGGAGTTCTGTAGTGCCTAGAAGCTGGTACTGCAGGGTCCAGGCATAGCTTTCCTCTCTTTCCAGTTGCCAAAGGGAACAGGAAACCAGCTGCTGGAACATGGATTCTCTATGTTCAGCAAAAGGAAAATTAGCACATCCAACCACAAATGATGCATTTTCTTTGTCATTCCAGAAGGCAGCTTTGCATTTTTAGCTCTGAATTTGGTGATCTTTGGTATCAGACAGGACTTCCAACAGAACCCCACCAAGAAGCCTGTTCTCAAAAAGCTTCAATGAGCAAATCAGTACTGAAAGAGTATTTTCAAAATACTATGACCAAAGAGTCCTTTCTGCAATAATCTAATAGAGCCTTTCCAACAGTCATATGCTTTTTGTCCAGTTCAGCCACAAATTTCAATACACTATAGACCTGCAGTGGACTAAGTTATCAATTAACCTACCCATTCCTTGCTCTATCAATCTTTTCACTAAATTGAGTTTACTTTGAATACATTTATTAAACAAAATCATCTCAGGTGCAAACAGAGTCTTAGAGAGAACTGCCTTAGAGAGAACTGAACACACCAATGTTAGCCAGGGAGAGGGAAGAGATTTGAGAATACGTGATGAAGAGTGAAAAGTTAGTCAGAACAAGGGTCTAGATTAAAACATAAGCCCAAAGACAAATGACAAATTCAGTAGAACAAAAAAACCTAGCTTGACTACATTACTGCAAGCACAGGTCACCTTCTGATTTTTCTATCAATTGGCTAAGCTGTGTGGCTTTCTCTTTAATGGAATATTAATCTGGTTTAGTCATAATTAGCAAAACCAGTCATCACTTAAATAACAAACATGTAACACAACTCAAAAAGGCTTGCATTTGGCCTTCTAATTATGGCAATGAATAGAGCTGTGCAATTGCACAGCTCTCCTTAATGGTGGCTGTAACTATTATTCAACAAAGTTTTAAAGAAAAGATTAACAAGCAACACATGCACACCATCAGCTGCGTGCACTCTCACAGGTACAGCCTGAAGGTCACTTGGATCATCAGGTTTGTTTTTCTAATCCATATCTCAAAGGGCTTGTAACTCATTGGCTGCCCTAGCAGCTGAGCTAGCCGGGGCCGTACTTTGTTCTTCGGTGTGCCTTATGGTGAAACAAGGCAGCGGTGCCCAGACAAACCTGATGAGTGCTGGACAACAAATACATACTCAGATAATTTTCTCCAGCACAGGCTCCCTGCCTCTTTTTTTTTTTTTTTTTTCTTTTTTCCTAGTGAGAGCATACCAAATGCTCTCTTAACAATGATGAGATTTTTGTGACTTACAATAATTATGCACTAGTCTCTGGAGCTTAATACATACTATATACTAGTACCTTACTCCTTGCCTTCTGCAATATGTCTACAGTGTCCCCCTCTTGGCAGAGTGCTGTAGACATTCATTTTAACAGCACAACTCTTACATGTTACATAACCCACATTATTCTCAGCAGTGTCTCATGAAATTAACTGTCTGGATAATTGCACTATTGCACAGACTCATTAAAGTCCAGTTTAAATGAGTTCAATCAATACATAGATTCACTGGGAGAAGTGGAATATTAGTCCAAGACCTGAAGTCTCTGAAGACATTGACAACCACTCCCATGCCTCGTGTCCAGTAAAAATTAATTTTGTCACTTTGAACACTAATGCTCACCAATAGCATTGGTGATAATCTGCCTTGGAAGATTAAAAACCAGATTGCCTACCGTGCTTCAGACGTATTCCTGCAGACATACTCTTCAATACTGCAGTCCAGAAGGTACCAAACAGCATCTTACCATACTTTATGTATCTTTATGTATATAGATACCAGACAGATATTAAGCAATGCTTAAAAATCTAATGTATGTCCAGAGCTCCAATCCCATTAATATTTTTTATTACATGTATTAAAAATTCAGAGGAAGCTACAGCTCATTGCCAGGTTTCTGCTGCTTAAAAATAAAGATCAATGGCAAGAATCAGAGGGAGGAAGAGAGGGAGGAAGGAAGAAAGGACAGTACAGTGGATCAGAATAGAATAATTTCTGTGTTTAGTCTTCCTATTGGCAAGTAATTACAGATGACTAGAAATATTTCCAGAAAAGAAAATTTCATTTAAAATATCCCCACATCAAGCATGAGAGTCTTTGCTCAAGATATATTCACGAGCTCATAGATAATAGATTTTAGTCATGGAAAAAAGGAGATAAACTCTTTTGGCACATGCACCTTTTAATCATATGAGTTTAAAAATATTTGAATCCACCACCCTGAAGCATGGCTCATGGCACATAACAAGTGTGTGTAGAGTCTCAGTTCTTGTTCCAAAGTCCATGGCTTAGGCCCATGTATGCTGAAGATGTAGGAGTTCGGTAAGAGCAGAACAAACAAAATTCCCATAAAAGTTTATTACACACTCTATTTGGCTACAGTGAACTTTGGCAAAGGGTGACAGTAAGAACCTGTTCGTTGGGCCACGTTGTACTTATACATTTATTCATCTCACTTTTCCCTCCTTCCTCTCTGGAAATGTTCTGATAAGTGTAATGAAAGATGCTCAGCAATCTTACAAGCGATCTCCAGTCTGTTGTTCCGTAGCCTTTTTCAAAATCTCTCCTCGCAGCAGGAAGAAATATAGCTACCTCTGCAGAAAAGAATATAGATATATCCTATTTTATACTCAGTGTTCCTAAGAATAGGTCAAAATCTCACAAAACCCGAAATCCATACCAACATTCAGATTTGAGAAAAATTAATTTAACCTGGATTTTTTCTAGGTTTAAGGGGGGATGATGGTGACATCTGCTTCTAGGTAAGTAAAACTTACACAAAGAAGTTAACTCAGACCCAGTTCATACAGGCAGATAATGACTATTTCTGCACTATATTAGATTTGGCCATGTCTACAGAACCAGAAGAAGATCTGATATTTAATCAACATAGTTTTACAGTTTTGATTGAAATTATGCATAGAAACAACTTCTCTAATCACTATGATACTGTAGGCTTGGTGATCACTGAAGGGATTGAGAGCAGCCCTGCTGAGAAGGACTTGAGGGTACTGGTAGACGAAAAGCTGGACATGAGCCAGCAATGTGCACTCACAGCCCAGAAGGCCAAGTGTATCCTGGGCTGCATCCAAAGCAGCGTGGCCCAGCAGGTCGAGGGAGGTGATTCTGCCTCTCTACTGTGCTCTGGTGAGACCCCACCTGGAATCCTGTGTCCAGCTCTGGAGCCCGCAGCACAGGAAAGACATGGACCTGTTGGAGCGGGTCCAGAAAACAGTCACAAAAATGGTCAGAGGGATGGAGCACCTCTCCTGTGAGGACAGGCTGAGAGAGTTGGGGTTGTTCAGCCTGGAGAAGAGAAAGTTCTGGGGAGACCTTATTGCAGCATTCCAGGACTTAGAGGGGGCCTATAAAGAAGATGGGGACAGACTTTTTATCAGGGCCTGTAGCAATAGGACAAGGGGTAATGGTTTTAAACTAAAAGAGGGTAGATTTTGACTAGATAGAAGGAAGACATTTTTCACAATGCGTGTGGTGAACTGCTGGCACAGGTTGCCCCATCCCTGGCAACATTCAAGGTCAAGTTGGACAGGGCTCTGAGCAACCTGATGTAGTTGAAGATGTCCCTGTTGATTGCAGGGGTGCTGGACTTTAGAGGTCCCTTCCAACCCAAAGAATCTATGATTCTATGATTCTTTGATACTCAATATCAGGTAAATACTGGTAGAGAGTTCACCAGGAGTACACAGCACGGCTGGTTAAAACCTAGCCTAGGCATGGCAGCAGGTTGAAATCACCACAGTTAGTTTACCATTACTCACATTCATGTAATATCTGTGAGGGATTCCCTAGCATTTGGGTGGAGGCTTTTTTTTTCCTCTTGCATCAATGTTAATACAGAACATGATTTCCAAAAGTATCTTGTAAGAGGCAGTCCTAGGTGACCCTAGGACAAAGGGATAGGAGCCATATTTAGCTGCTGGTTCTTGAGTCATAGGGAAGTCTCAGCAGAAGTGTGACAGAGATAACAGTTTGACTGTGCAGGGAAGGATGGAGTAGTATCTCTGAATAGTTTTGCAAGTTCCATGCAGGAAATCCCTACTCTCTGAGATGAAACATCATCACTCACTGAACTACAAAGTTAGTTTTCCAACATAGTGCGGATATCCTATATGAAGATATCCTGTGGAAGCAGGACAAGCCTGGAAGAAACAGAGTGAACATTAAGTCTTAGAGTCACCGTGGAGTGACCCTTTACAAAATATTGCAGTTTAGAGAATGTTTCTAATGGGCTTCATGGCAAAAAACAGTACTCAACAGCATAGTATTTAGGGAATGATCTAATTAACCTGCATGTAATAAAGAATATTTCTTCCAATATAACAGTAAAGATTTAGAAACCAATGCTACTCACAATTACCTTCACAAGGAGTATATTTTTAAGAAGCATCTAAACTCACACACACACACACAGGAACATATTTAGATCCAAGCAACTCAATTTCAACAACTGAATTAATCTGAAAGCATGGTATTCCTGAATTCCTAAAAATAAAAACCTGACATTTAACTGCCCTCCCCACTGCCCTTGATTTCCCCCCCGGAGGTTGTTATAGACTCAACATCTCCACACACTGGTAATTAGAACTGGGAACAAAATGTACCTTTCTTTTCCTTTTTCCTGAGAATATACAGGATACTAAACTGTTTTCAAATAGGTAATAACATGTCACTATTATTCTTTACATTGCATAAATACTTGGTCTGTTATCGCCTATTTTAAAGTGATTTACCAGGTGAGAGCATTGGTAGCAAACAAACATCAGCAGGTTTCTTGTATGGAGCTGCTGTCATACACCAAATAGTAGAATAAAACTGGCTAGATTTAATTAATGATACAACTTGTTTAACGAAAGCAGATTAATTAGGTATTTTATTTGTGTTTTGGAGGGCTTCTTTTTTGCTTCTGTTTTTGTAGAAATTTTTCTTGTGAGGGAAAAAAAATTCCTGAAATAAAGCTTTTGTCTTCTCGCCAGATCTCAGTTTCCCATGACGATGCGAAATTGAAAGTTAAATACAGCAGAATTTTCTCCTAAAATACCTTTTTGTCAAGAATTTTCATAGGTATATTAGCACTTGTTTACTATAAAAAACGTTTTTTTTTCTTACATCGTTTCTGCACTGTCAAGTAGCCAAGTAAAGTGGCTGAAAAGTGCCATCTACTGCCTCCGTGAGAAATAGCTGAAGCTGAGCAGTCGCACCATGACTGGAAGAGCAAAAGAACTTCTGGCATGGTCCTTCTCAGGCTGCTACAGGAAAGATTAGGAATTTGGGAGGAGGCAACAGCACTTTGTCCCTTCGTTTTTGTGCTATGCCAGACCCACAGGTTTTTATTTGTAGCAGCCATAAGAAGTTTTCCAATTTGGAGAAATGCACTTCAATAGCACTGACCTTTTTCATAGAGCGTATCATCTGGTGCATCATGACTATGGCTTTAAAAACCACTAATGCATATAGCTGGCTCTATTGTGTATGTACATACATACCTATGTTTTGGTATACATACATAGATTATCTGCTATGCTGCTTTTTTGGCCTTGGCATACTGGAAATAATTTCATATGCACTTCCCTAGCAGCACAGTTGAATTTAAGTCAGTTGTCAGACATTAAAATTATAGACTTAAAGCTGGTTTCTACATCTGTTTCCTCGTTCCTTTTGCTCTAAAACTCCTTATCTCTAATGACTTTCAGACTCTATTTCTACACAGCGGACAAAAAACCTTAGCTTGTAGCCCTGTGAATTTCAGAGGCGTCATCCTGGCATGGCCATCCCAGTTCACTCAGAGAGTGCCTCTACCTGTAGTTGGTTTGCAGATTTAGGATGTCAGTACACTAGCTCTATTCGTGCTAGTGTACTGACATCCTAAATCTGCAAAAAAACACTTTTCCTTCTTATTCCAGGAAGAACTGGTATCTCCTAAAATAGAAGTTGTATTGCATGCAGATTTTGTGAAGGCTGGGTGGCAGCACACTAAACAACTGCAGTTAGAATAGTCTTTACCAGCTCCTTGAAAGCTGGAGGACTTTCCGGTTCCTAAAAATGATAATGAGAAGAGGGGGAAGAAAAAGAAAGAGAGGAAAGGTTCCTGGGTGCAACATTGCTGCAGGACCTAACAAAGGAACCTGAAGACTACAAATGAGATATGAAAGTGTTGAAACAGACCTAAATCCACCAAATTTGTGTACTTGTCTTTTGTCAATGGCTTATTTTTAGCCAATTTAAATATATATTAAGTCTTCAATGAATTGCTAACAGGAACATATTGATCATGGGACATAAAGGGTCTAAAGAGGACTGACCGTATGGAACAATTTAATGAGACATTTTGGGTCTCACATGCAGAGAATTATCAACTATGGCTTAAATCTTGCTCCAAAATTTGGTGATATTCAAAAGTAGTGGATTACTTTTCTTACAAGAGCATATGTGTATTCAGTTGGAAGGAACATAGGACAGCCCACATAATAAAACTTTAAAGTCTTGAATATGTTGGGCAGGCAGTTCCAAAAAAATGCATCATTTTTTCGCTTCACCCCACCATATGCTATTTTAAATACTTCACACACTGCATACTTTCTTGAAAATGTGCTAAATACAGAAACTAAAATAATTATGTTCTCCGAATTGTCTGTATTTGTCCATTCCAGCTCAATTCACATTCAGCTGAGTTCACATCCTGTAATACATAAAGCTACTTATACTGCATATGATGTGACAAATACTTCTTGCCATGTAGAGGGACTTGAGACATCACTGGCAGTCAGTTCAGCTTCCTGTTCCCACAGTGGTTGAAGTGAATCTGATCTAACCCATTTTGCAATAGTCTGGAAGAAGTTCCTCAGTCATTTACTGCCTTGTAGTTGAGTTTCGCTATTCACTCACCGAAGGAACTTAGGTTAGAACCTAAGCTTCCATCTTAGGATACAATAACACTAGTCAATTTGCCTATAGTTCAACTTATAATCACACTTTTAACTAAATGGAACAGCACACAAAACAGAAAATTCATGTGAGGGAAAAGTTTTGAAGTTTAGATGATGGCTACATTCAAATTACAGAATTACGGCATTATCTGGCTGATAGCCATTTCTGGAGATCTTATGTTATATAAAAGGATAAAATTCAGTCTGTGACCTCTTTAGAACCTGAACTGTGTTTATTCCCCCCCCTTTTTCTTATATGTTTTTATGTACTCAGCATTTCTCTCAATAGCCTAGCCTGAAAACTATATTTAATGTGATTAAAATTTACAACAGAGGAGAAAAGGAAAAAAAAACATCGTTAACATTTCTACATATACAGTTTAATCTGAAAACAAGTTGGAGACATTTTTTCGTGGCTCAAGAACTAAACCAAGAATGAGCTCAACTGACAGATGATCTTTTATTTGCTTTGCGGCAAAACAAAAAACCTCTTTTTTTTAATTAAAAATTTAGACATGAACTACAAACATGAACGAAGTGTAAAGCCATTGTTTTCTCTTATTTATCTGCAGGATGCTTGTTACAGCCATAAACCACTTTGCAGCTCTTGATACATGAAGCTCTTGAACCTATTACCTGATAAGCCAAGTTACTTATCTCCACAATTCTTTGAATGACAGTTCCTTGATGGGTATAGGAAATGGTTCATTGCTCTATCAGTGAACACAAAACAAGTGACTGTTTTGTCAACATTTATAAATGGGCTACAAGTAAAACTACAAGTCACCCACAGTTATATTAGTACACTCCTCATACAAAAAACCAAAGATATTTGAAAATACACTCCGATATTATTACTAACCCATTCCACAGTTTGCATTTGAGAATGAGATCACTGAAGATGCTGACTGGGAGAGATTTGCAAGGAAGTCCCTTGAAATATGAAGGATAATAATATTGAAACATGAAGGATAATTTAAAAAAAGTCCTTTTACCTTTTTTATTTTTAAACAGATGCCATTCCTCACCAGTGAGGGAAGGAATATTCAGAGTGCTTTCCACAATGCTACAATGGGTTGTTCTGTAGTTATGTGACTCCAGGGCTGGGAACAACTGCTTCACAGCAGACAGAACGAATAAATGCATTGTTATACCTTGGAGAACAGTATACTTAATGTCTGTTTTTCTATCAATTTCCAGGCCTAGCTGCATGAGATCAAAACTAATCTATGAAAGGCTATATATTCCCTTTATTCAAAGGGGAAAATAACAGAAAAAAGTTCACTTTAAAAAAATATCTGGTCTACTTCTTCTCCAATATGCATCTTTAAATGTTGCCTACCAACAAAGATACAGATAACATATCCCACGACAGTCCTGGTTTTGAAAACCTGGGACTAAGCATTGCTAAAAAATGTCCTTTGCAGATGAACTGAAGAAACCAGTGCCACTGTTGTTCCATTCCCATGGTCAAAAGCATACTGCCTTTTGTCAGGCCTTTCCTGCTGGTATCTCAAAGCTTTTACAGGCTGCTTGAATCCTACAGCCTTTCAGAAGGATTATGGAGGTAAATAGGAGCTCTATGTTCCTTTGGTTTCAGATATGGTTTCAGGCTGGGGGATGAAGGGATTGAGAGGAGCCCTACTGAGAAGGACTTGGGGTGCTGGTGGATGAAAAGCTGCACGTGAGCCGGCAATGTGTGCTCACAGCCCAGAAGGCCAACCATATCCTGGGCTGCACCCAAAGAGGCATGGCCAGCATGTTGAGGGAGGTGATTGTGTCCCTTTTACTCCGCTCTGGTGTGACCCCACCTGGAGTCCTGCGACCAGCTCTGGAGCCCTCAGCACAGGAAAGACACGGACCTGTTGGAGCGGGTCCAGAGGAGGCCACCAAAATGATCAGAGGCATGGAACACCTCTCCTGTGAGGACAGGCTGAGTCTTGGGGTTGTTCAGCCTGGAGAAGAGAAGGCTCCAGGGGGAGCTTATTGCAGCCTTGCAGTACTTAAAGGGGGCTTATCAGAAAGATGGGGACAGATGTTTTAGCAGGGCCTATTGTGACAGGACAAGGGGTAACGGTTCTAAACTAAAAGAGGGCAGATTTTGACTGGGTATAAGGAAGCAATTTTTCACAATGAGGGTGGTGAACCACTGGCACAGGCTGCCCAGAGAGGTGGTGGCTGCCTCATCCCTGGAAACATTCAACTTCAGGTTGGACGGGGCTCTGAGCAACCTGATGTAGTTGAAGATGTCCCTGCTCGTTGCAGGGAGGTTGGACTAGATGACCTTTAACGGTCCCTTCCAACCCAAAGATTTTATGGTTCTATGATATAGATACATGCTTCTCATGCATGTGTCTAACCTCTTTAGTAAAATGAAGTTAAACTGAGAAAAAAAGAAGGAAATACTCTCAAATCACTACTGTGTTCCCCACATCTGGGATGCAGAATCTCACCGCTTTTCAAACGCTAACAAAACATAAGAAATAAAAACAATATGAAAATCCCTAGTATCATTCCTTGGCATCTGCTAAAAGCTGGAAAGAAATGACTATAGCTGAAAACTAGATCCCAAAGTCAGAAATGTATCTGATTGAAGACTGGCCTACACCCGGCATTGAAGCAATTCTTTAGAATAATTTGGGTTATAGTCTCCATTTAGTCAAGCCCAAAGACAGAGACATTTTATATATTCCTGTTTTCTTCCTCATAGACTATTGGGGTACACAACTATGTTGGTCTTTCTGCAGCATTCTTCCCTCTGCATCCCCCAAGAATCAGGTAGGAAACCTTGTAAATGAAAGAGAAGAACAATGATGGGGAAAAATTAGTGTAAAATTACTCCAGAAGTGATCTCATAGAAAACGATACATTCTTCCAACAACTCTGAAGAAAAAGGAGAAGCAAAATGATCTTCATCATGTTTCTAAAAAGCTGCTGAATAGTTTTGCACCACATGTTCCTCTTTAGTAGAAAAAAATTATCTTCCAAGCTCTTCTAACACATAACACTCTACCCCCAGAGAAATCTGCTTCTCCTTTCCAAAAAATATAAGTACTGAACTGAAATGTCACATTGAAAAGTTACTGAGAATTATTTTAAACATCCCAGCCTGAAAAGCAGTGCAGCATTTGTTGAGTCCATGTTAAACATAAAAAGAAATCTGTGGAAAGCATATTTCAATGGTCACATCAAAATCTCCAGCCCTTCCTCCTGAGAAGGCAGAAATACAAGTGGGAAATTTTCAAGCATTTATGGTAGGTAACTTTTTTTAACAAGAACGCTACCATTGGTTCTCATGTCTCAGGACCGGAAGAGCAATAGGACTGCTTAGGAGTCCACTCTGGAACTCTGGCAGCCAAAAGGGTTGCCCAATAACATGGTGTTATCAAGAAGCTGATAATCTGAACATCAATGCTTGTTTCAATTGCTAAGAAAGGCATCTGAGATGCAACGTCCTGAGAGGTTCAGCTATGTCACACTGAAAGCAGCAAATCCTCAGGTAGCCTTGAGAGTCTGCAAGAAAGAATGGACAAAAAATGGAAGATGAAGAGAATGGCAGGAAACAAACATGAGTAGAAAAAAAACTCTAAAAGTAGAAAAAAAAACCCAAAACTAGCAATGTGATTAGCCCTAACCTTTCCTATCCATATCTAAATCTAATACATCACTTTTTCACACCTATTTCCTTTTATTTTTCCTTTTTACTTTATTATTCCTTTCCTTTACAGACACACAAGAAAATAAGTGGTCCCTCATGTTGTTGATTATATTCTATGTAAGATGTTGCACCACAAATCTATCCAGTTCAAATCTAACCAACTTCAGATCTGAGATTCTTTTTTTCCTCTGGCTTTGGTGATGGGTCATAGTAACCTTGGCTACAGTGCAGCTATTGATTCGAAATACAAATACAGTGTGAGAGAATTTCCCTGCACAACAGGGTTATTGTGACTGATCTGAACAGCCCCTGTTTCAGCAGCAAATGCAGAACCCACGTATCCGATCAACTTGTTAGATGTTTTGCACTGCAGTCCAGTTTCTTCTAGTATTTGTCCATGAACTTAGAACTAAGATATAAAAACTAGAATGTACATGCAACTTACTATTCTATTAGTGTGGCACAAGCATATTAGTACAAAAGAGTACCACCAGAATGATGTCTTTTTCCAGTGCCAAAGAAAAAAGAATGGTACAAAAATCACAAAATCAACAAAACAAGAAAAAATTGCCACCAATGCCACCACTGCAGTTGTTGTCCAACATGGACAGAACTTCTTAGCACCATCCATGTTCTACAGCTTAGCTCACCCCACCTACTACCATCATGACTGATGGTCAGATATTTTTCTCCAAGATTTTTATTACTTAATTTTAACTTCATTGTAATAATAGCTCTCACTTCTAGTGAGACTCTGCTGATGATTAAGACAGAGCTATGAGTTAAAATTTTGGTTCAGATTAGTTATTTCTTTTGAACAAAAAATTGCCTAGACACAAAGCTATTTTGCAGCATGCCTACAATTTTTAAAATATTATTAAATACCACTATTTAATTATGTTTCAACTGTTTTTCACTAGCATGGCTTGTGGAACAGTCTGTTCATTGCAAACTTCATGTGGAAATAACCTTTTGGACAGCTGGGTGATATTATAGTCATTTTTTGTTTCAATGGAGAAGACGGAGGATGCAAAACCGTATCCAATTAAAGCAAAAGCATTCTACCTAAGTTTGAACAACGAGCAAAGACGCAGAGTGGCAGTGAGTCATGCCCAGGACAGCCTGTGTCTCCTCCTGCCCCCAGCCCCTTCTGGACCTGAGCATCTTCCCACCGTGTGCTCCTCGCAGCCCTCTCCGTCCAGCTCCTTGCCAACCCAGGCACAGCCCGGCTGCCTCTCCAGCCAGCCGCCTGTGGTAGCAGGACTGCCAGCAGAAGTGGAGCAGCATCCAGGAGGATTTGTGCGTATGAATCCCTATGCAGTGTCTTCCTCCTTAAGCAATACCTGGGTTGTGCTTCTTGGATCAACGAGACTTCCTGCGGAGGGGAATTGAATTTTCATTAACATTCTGCTCATGACGTAGCACCCACGGTGTGGGCACAATTTCTCAGTAAATTGTGCAGATGAAGGGACAGTCACTGATATAGCATATCAAAGCAATCACAATTTTATACAAAAAAGTCATACTCTTCCTCACACTTCATTCCCCATGTTCTTTTTTCCAAAAGAAGTTTAAAGGCTGATCCGAACACATTCAAACGTCTGTGAATTCTTCCAAAATTAATTTTGTAATCTCCTGCTGGGAGATCAACTCTGAATTGAACCATGCACGCACAGATGACATAAAAAACGTACATTCAAAGTCTTTTTTACAGAAGTGAGAAAGGTAAAAGTAACTAAGTAAAAGTAAATAGCTATTTATTAAAGAACAAACCCAAATGGTTGGTTACTTCTTAGCCAAGTGACTGCTCTATCTATCAGGCTATAGAGTCAACCTTTGTCACCAATAGCAAAAAATGCTTTTTATCGGAGCCCGAGGAATAAAATCCTCATCTGACAAATGCTGACAGTGCCAGTTACCTGAAAGGGGAGATCCCAAGGAGGCTCCACTCTGCTAGAAGTGTATCCTCCACAGCACAGCACAGGGCTGGGGAGGTAAAGTCTAAAATTTACCCCAGTACAAATGGGCAGAGCTCTTTAATATTTGGTCCTCCAAACCAGGAGCAATTCATACTTTAGGAATCGTGAATCTCAGTCAGGAATTTCACATCTATCAAAAAGGATCCAATATATTTCTGAGTGAGTCCTGGTCCTAACGAGTGCATATTTTTAAATATTATTGCAATAATTTTCTCTTTTATTAAAATTTAATTTCTCCTGGTGAGTGATTGTATTAGTACCTATGAATGAGAAAATCATGTCAATTTGTGTTATTTTGAAATTTTAATAATTTAATATGACACATCGTACATCTTTGTGATTGTTAAAGGGGGTGCTGCTTTTCTGCCTTTGAGAAAATGGGGACACAGATTCCACATTCTTCTTTGCAGGATAAGGGCTTTGTATCATGCATGTAAAATAACCTTCACAAGAGCAGATGTTTAATTTGCTACATTACTAAGTACATTATAATTAATGGAAATTACACATTAAAATATTAGTGCAACATGCTAAAACTCCCATGACTTGCTTACAAATCACATTTTTTTTTAATGCAATGAAACAAAAAAGCACAGGATAACTTATATTCCTGCCTTTTCCCATTTTACTGGATCCCTTCAGTGTGCTGCTTTGCCTAAGAACATGAAGTCAGAACTGGAAGATGTATTTCTAGAGAACAAAATTTGTTTGCAGCAGCTATGTTAGCAAGTCTTGGAATGCATTGCATTTAAATGCACAGCATTTACAATACCAAAAAAGATGTGGCATTGCACGCTCTGTGATTTCATACTAACCACAAGCATCTGGCTGGACTTCTGTAGAGAGGAGGTTCAGACCTGCAAATTCTCAGTCTTTCTCTTCCCTCCCCATGTGTTTTACGTTTTAGATTCACTAAATGAATTTGGTTTGAATGTACTTCCCAGCATTATCTCGCTGCCCTTCCCACAGCCGCAAAACTTTGTGCTACCTTCATACGAAGAAGTACGATCAGAGTTTCTAGGCCAGGTAAGAGGAGAGAAGCAGAGGAGAGGAATCCAGAGTTACTAATATCCAAACCCCACTGGTGCTTTGGAAATCCTTAGTCAGTTGGGATCTGAAAGAGGAGAAATGTGAACGAGCTCATGTTCTGTCAGTTAACCCAGTTACTCAAATTTGAAAGATAAAAGTATTCAGACATTATGGCTGAGGTTTTAAAATATTTTCAGCCTTATTTTATTTCATTTTGAACTCATGTTTAATTGACTTATTTCACTGTAAAAAGGACACCAAATGAAATGCTGAGCATGTATGAACATATTTTAATATTAAATACAATTTTAATAATAATATTGAAAACAAATATGAATAGAAGTATTAGGAACACACAGAGTAACCATTACTGTAAAAAGCTTTTTCTCTTGCTACAGCAAAGCAAAATAATGTTTCCTATCAACACAAGGCCACTGAGAAGGCCTTATACTTTTATACAAACACTTAAACACAAAGTGTTTTGTAAGGAAAATTTGGAAGTTGCAGTAATGTTTCCATAATGGAAAAATATACTCTACTATGTTCAGAGTAGTATGGGAAATACTAGCAGCAATGAACTCCAGCTGGGATACCTAAAAAATTTATAAATATATAATTAATAATATAATAATTTAATAAATTATTTGGCTGCAGTACCATGAGTATGCCCTAAAGCCTACCCTGTGAATGAAGGACATTTACCACACTTTATGTGAATAGGATGTAGGAGGTAAAAGGATTTTGATAAAATTATTTTTATCAAAACAATTTGGACATGGATCTTGATTTTCATGTACATTTTGGAACTGACAATGTCCAGACACAGACTTCGGTGGTTCCGCACATCTGTGCCCTCTGCTTTGAGCCACAAATTGTAAGACTGAGCCTTTGGGTACAATTACTAAGTCTACTGCCTAAATTGGGGGCCTTATTCTAATGAAAGTGCTCTGTTTATACTTTGAACTGCATGATCAAGTAAGCAATGACATATAATTATCTTACTGGAAAACCATTTTAGGTGATATAAACTAACATGGAGGATTAAATCATAAACAAAAAAGACTGACATATAACAGAATATATTCAGAAGGATCAATATTCAGAATACAGTCAAGAATTTTATCATCAGTCATCACAGTTTCAAAGGTTTTTGCTCTAGATTATATTAATAATGAAAACCAATAAATATTAAACATATACTCTGTCCACCTATAGGCATCACTTTGCAAAGCCAGACACTCACAGAAGAGCATGAGCTGCAACATCATGCTGTAGACAGGAAAATCCTGCAGACACCTTAGTCAGGAACTCGTATTCTGCAATGTGTCTGCGCTTGCATTCTAAAACCAGTTTAGAAGCTCTGGTTCTGATTCAAGTAACCGAGTCCTTTCCAAAATGGGATGTACACAGTGGAGCGTGAGCACTCTCTCGCTGAGGACCTTGTAATTCACATACTTAAAAACCTTTTCAATACACCCTGCAAATACTTCTATGTTTTGACCTTTTCTCCATCTCAAAATGATACTCTGCCTTGCCTATTCCATGCTTGTCTCAGGTGCAGTATTTAAACACTTGCAAACAGGATTTTTTTCAAATATTCAAAATATCTGAAGTACTTTGTTTTGTATAGAGCCAGGACCACTGGGATGCTGCATAGCAGCTTGTTTAGTAGCCTTTATCTCACTTTTGATGAAAGAGCAAACAACACTTTCATGCAATTTGTGTGTACATCAGTATTTTAAAGTACCAGACAGTAACTGGCATCAGTCTATCATGAATCCTAAATAGTTTATAAACTCACTAGTTGGACTAGAGATAACATAATTGTTTTATTATCACGTCTGCTTTCTCTTCACACATTTGTAATCTGTTAGTTATAAATATTAGCTATTAATATTCTTAGATGGGGATAATTTATTAAAAATGTGTATATGCTCATGTCCCTAAAACCATTTTTCATGTATTGTGCTCGTAAAAAGAATCCCACTGAATTGTGATAACAAACCTGTTGAACTCACATGCAGAAATTATTTTTTAAAAGTTCTACCATCACTGTGTCTTTCATATTAATGTAATGACAATGAAAACCATGTATTCTATAAACATATGCATCTGTAGCAGCCCAACAGATTATGTAAAATGGCTTATAATAAAGAAAAATAATAATTAATGATATTCAGCAAAGGTGATTGTGAATCTTTGTTAATTAAATTTTGTAAACTGCTCTGTCCACTAATGAGTCCACAAGCTGATTTAGTAGAATTAGTTCTTTGTATTCAGTAGAGTAATATATCCCTCTTTGTATTGCAGGGACAAAAGAGAAGTGTCATCAGGGAGCTGCCTGCCTGCGCAATCAAACGCACTCTATAGAAAATGCCATGTTATTGGAAGCACGGGGGAATGTCACTAGGAAAACACAGGAAACCCAAGCCACGATTTGGCATAGCTAAATTCAATTATCAGACATTTTCATTCAGATTTGAGAATGGTATTTCAAAAGCCACTGTTTTGTTACTGTCTGTTAAAAGCCCTATGGCATTCTTTATGATTATTAGTGAAACAGAAATTAAATGGCAACTGACCCGTACAGTGTTCACTGGAGTCACATGTTTCGGAGACCTAGATACTGCATCTGCATCACTGTGTGATGAACGGCACGTACATTGCCAATTAGGATCTGCTTTGGAGTGCCAGTATAGATGAATGAAGGAAATTTGATGAACCTTCTTAAACTAATGCCACACTAGGAATGAATCTTCTTGTTTGCTGTTTTAAACTATATATGATTGGTTTGTAAGCTTCTGTTCAATAAAAAAATATTATGATGTCTCAGTAATGTTTAATAGAAATAAATTAATTCATACAGAAGCCTGAAAGATTAAAAATGCCTCTTAAAAGAACACATCTATAACGTTGCTGTTAAGTAGGAGTACATTGACTGTCTCATACTGAAAACACATAGCTGTGCACTTTTTAACATGCAAAAGGAACAGCATGTTAGACATGCCAGACAACTTAAATCTGCTAGTAGCATTATGCAGGAAGAGCATTGTTTCTCGGGCAGAATATTCTGAATTACTTTGTCAAAAAATACTTTAGTGCCACCCATAGCTTTTAATACAAAGTCAAACTGATGGCAAATTGTGAATGCTGTCAACCACCTCCTCTGTTTTCAGCAGCAACCTATACACTGCCAGCACTAATTTCTTACTGCTCTAGTTCAGGCAGCAATCTACCCTTCTGCAGCAGTCTAGAAGGCTAGAAAAAGAAGTCAACTCTTTGAAGATGCCCAGAAATTCTATTGTTAGTTATAGTCCTTTCTAATATGTGTAATTGGTTGAGTGTGTCAACGAAAGACAAAAATTATTGCTATTCTACAAGTATTACTTCTGCCTAAACATATGCTGCCACATAATGTATGTCATAATCATTCATCCAAGCTTTCCAAATTATCTTTTTTTTTGTATAAGATATGAAAAGTAGGTTATAATTTCCTCTTTTTTAATGCTATCTAATAAATCACATTTGAAAGCATCCAGTGACAAACATTTGAGGACCACTTTGTGTATCTTCTTCTTCTGCTTTAGCATACAAATGATATCCCTTCACGCATAGACCAAGCACACGCACAGCCTGCACAGCTACAGTCTCAACTATATTTTTACAATGCCATCCCTTTGCAGGGACATGTTTTTTCACCAGCAGAGAAACGTTCACTACTGCTTCTCCACACAGACCTAGCAAATGCTTTTTGAAAGCACCTCCTCTGCTTCCAGGGATGTCGCTTTCTGCAAAGCTGAGTTCTCCACTTGCCTCTGCAGAACCAACCAGAGGCTAAGCCTTTCCTAAAGGCTTCCTTGCCACTATAGAAAAGGAACACACAGGAACGAAAACCAGATATATGTTAGTGAAGGGCCTGCCAGCAGCTTGAAAAGCAGTTGAACACCGGTCAGGCATAAGACATTTCCATTAAATGTTTGTGAAGACCCTACTTAAACCCTTTCTGCAAGGA
>NW_010549594.1:0-28864 GCF_000687285.1 Phaethon lepturus | reverse complement strand
GCAGGATTTAACATTTTTCTCTGTTAGGCTAGAGGAGGGAGATGGAAGCTGGGCCTCCCTGCAGCAGATGAGCTCCAGCTAAGGCTGTCTTCTCTTGTTACCATCAAACCTCCCAAAATGAAGTGAACCTAAAATATAACAGCATCTTTAGGGAGACAAATGAGAGTCTGTCCATTGAATTTTCTTTCATAGAGGCTTGTCCAAATAATAACCCCCTGTCTGCAGTCACTTTCTTATGAACAACGTAATTTAAGATGACTTCAGGAGCAGAAAATTAAATCATTCACAGTGGATAGATCTTCTAATAACAAGACACTTTTATCTCACAGGCAGCAGTGTTGTCAGTACTTGGGCATAATTAAGACCAGAAATTGGTAATTTTGCTGTAAAGCAGCTGACTGAACAATAGAGACTTTAAAATAAACTTCAGTTAAAATTTTTAATATTGACTCAGATTGTTTACTTGAAGACTTCCACACAGCTATGTGACGTTTTGTTTTGCTAAATATTAACGTGCACAGAGTTGAAAGTAAGTCTTGTTTTCTAACCAGTCACTTCCCCTTGGATTATGGATCCACATTACTCGTATCCCTTTAGCTGACTGGTGGTGGAAGCAAATTTATCCTATGGGATTTTCAAAAATGTAAGCACCTAATGGAATCTTTAATAGAAAACACAACCCTACCTTAACCTAAATTTTAGGGGACAGTAGTGTGGGAAGCTATCATTTTTAGTAACATAACTGAGTACTGTACAAAGCCCATAGGAAAGTGAATGAAATTCGATAAACAAAATATATTAAGCGATAGGAAGGTCAAAGTTAAGACTAATATTTAAAAGTAAGAAACTTCAAAGCAACACTAAGTCAGCATTTCCTCTAAAATGAATGTCTCCTATCCTCTTTCTTTTAAAGATGAAAGAAACAATGTATCATCTACCATGCAACTATATACTGTGCTTGGTATGAAATATTTAAATTTCTGTTGCCAGTCGTGATGCTTTATGATCCCACAAGCCTTCTACTTCATTCCCATCAAGACTCATAGGTATAAATCACCTTGAAATTTCCTTCAAATCCCTGCCCTCATCATGGTTCCATTAAAGGTATTGCATAGTGTCCCACAGGCTTATCCTGTAAGTGGTTCATTGGCTATTTAGAAATATTCTTACATCAAACACTGGTATTTGACTTTTTTTCATCATAATGTCACTGCAGGAGGTGCAATGTGGCAAACAGTTACTAAAAAATTGTCCCAGGTCACTCACAGCCTCTTGGGACCAAGGAAACTATGATGTTAAAAGAACACAGGGTCACTGTTGATTTAAACCCTGATCTGCATGGATGATTTTTCACACCCTTTTTTACTGTCATTCACACAAGTTTCTGGACTTCTTTTCCTGAAGAGTCTCCTGATCTCCTCACACAGAGAGAGACTGGCTTAACAATAAAATTATATCATCCATATTACTCCTATTTCCCAGTTTTTGTCTTGCTTTATCTTCTGATCAGCTATGACCAAAAAAGAACAGTAATCACCTATTTTTCCTTTCCTAGTTCTTTTTCCTTGCCAGATGTTTACTGTCTTCTAACTCACTATTGTATATAAATGAAACAAAGAGGGCTACTTGTTATGTTCTGAAGCAAAGTGCAGAGGATGGTAGCAAGTTTAGGTGAAATAAAAAAACAAACCAGAAAGAATAAACTGTATCACTATTGGATTTTATCCTTCCACTGAAGAAGTTACTCTAGATGATATACCAACCAAGTCACAATTTGTCTAAAAAACAATCAGATGGATTCACTGATAAAGAATGTCAAAGACTGTGTTAGGGACACATAGGCTTTCATCCAAGGTCAGGTCCATGTCAAAATTCAGCATGAACTACTGGAAGCTCTGGAACAGATCATATGGTAGTGCATGGACCAGTACCCAATTGATCTACAGATGTCCCAAGAGCCATGTTATTTTCAAGTTATCAGGGGGAATACATACATGGACATTTTCTTCACTCCCAGAATATGAAATAAGCAGGAGATTAGGGATGTGCAACCAGCTTTCTTCAAATGGTTCCTTTTTTGTTCCACCTGGAAATTTTGTCTATGCAGAAAAAAAAAAAAAAAAAAAAGAGGGCTTCATCTGCTGGGAAAGCCAGACGCTCCAGATTGGAGCAGTTTCTCTGATGGTGCTACAAAATTACCAAAAATCTTAAATGAACATCTATTCATAGACCCGTGTTGACTGCATCCTGTGCCCAGATTTCTCTGGGCTCACTGAGCTTCTATCACTTGTATATAAGCCCTAAGTCTGACACACATAGAATGTATCAGATTCTCCTGGCAGTTTACGTGCAGTTTGTCTGATATATAAAGGACACATACGTTTACCTACATTTCCATTCAGTGTCTTGTGAAAGAGTCCAGAGTGGATGACCAGAGACATATTAAAGAATAAGAAACTTAGAAAGGTTCCTGTGTAGGAGAAGTCAGGTAAGGCAGAAAAACTTATGACTTGAAAAATGCAAAAGTAATATGGGAAAATACTAACAGCATTCCATTCTCTTGAAAAGTACTCTTCAAATACTGATCTCTGATCCTTCTTTAAATTGCACTGGTTGACACACTACCCTGGGAGAGGAAGTTGGCTATTTGGCCATTTACTGACATTTTTTTGATGATTATTATTTGTCAACTAGCCTGCGATCCAAAGGTACGGAAAAAATATTTTGTTGAATGTTAAACTGATTTCATATAAACTACATGAGTTTTAGTATTTCACCATTTTCCTCGGTGAATAACATTTCAACACTTAGAGAAACGAGTAATTCTTGTGTATTTTTAACCATGTACATCATAGGATATGATGGTCATAGAATGTGACGGTACATGGTCATCATGTACCCGTACGTCATAGGATTTTGACATTGGTAATTGTAGTTTATATTGCTACAATAACAAATAAAGCCAAATATTTTAAGAAAACATGAAACAACTTTGTGAAGTTTTAGGTGTAAGTTTTAGTCATGACATCACAGAATCCTTTAGGTTGGAATAGACTGCATGAAGTTTAACGAGGCTAAGTGCTGTCACAACAACCGCTACAGGCTTGGTGAAGAGTGGCTGGAGAGCTGCCTGGTATAAAAAAGGACCTGGCGGTGTTGGTGAGAGCAGGGCTGAATATGAGCCGGCAGTGTGCCCAGGTGGCCAAGAAGGCGAATATTATCCTGGCTTGTATCAGCAATAGTGTGGCCAGCAGGAGTAGGGAAGTGATTGTGCCCTTGTACTCGGCACTGGTGAGGCTGCAGCTTGAATCCTGTGTTCAGTTTTGGGCCCCTCACTACAAGAAGGACGTTGAGGTGCTGGAGCGTGTCCAGAGAAGGGCAACGAAGCTGGTGAGGGGTCTGGAGCACAAGTCTTCTGAGGAGCGGCTGAGGGAACTGGGGTTGTTCAGTCTGGAGACAAGGAGGCTGAGGGGAGACCTTATTGCTCTTGTAGCAAGGAGCTTGTAGCAAGGTGGGTGTTGGTCTCTTCTCCTCAGTAACGAGTGATCGGATGAGGGGAAATGGCCTCAAATTGCACCAGGTGAGTTTTATATTGGATATTAAGAAAAATTTCTTCTTCGAAAGGGTTGTCAAGCATTGGAACAGGCTGCCCAGGGAAGTGGATGAGTCACCATCCCTGGAGATATTTAAAACACATGTAGCTGTGGTGCTTAGGGATGTGGTTTAGTGGTGGACTTGACAGTGTTAGGTTTACAGCTAGACTCAATGATCTTAAAGTTCTTTTCCAACCTAAACGATTCTGTGATTCTACGACTTCTGGAGACTATTTTGAAACCCTACTTAAAGCAGAGCCAACCCTGACATAAGATCAAGTTGCTCCAGCTGAGTTTTTAAAATCTCCAAGGATGGTGTTTGTCCTGGTTTCAGCCAGGGTAGAATTATTTTTCTTCACAGAAGCCAGTGTGAGGTTATGTTTTGGTTTTGGGATGAGAAAATGTTGATAAGGTGCTGATGGGGCCAGTCCAGCTTCTCGTGCTGGCCTGCTAGCAAGAAGGCTGGGGGTGCACAGGAAGCTGGGAGGGGACACAGCCGGGACAGCTGATCCAGGCTCGCAAAGAGATATTCCATACCATGTGACGTCATGCTCCGTATATAAAGCTGGGACGAAGAAGGCGGCAAGGGTGGAGGGATGTTCGGAGTGATGGCGTCTGTCTTCCCAAGAAACCATTACGCGTGACGGAGCCCTGCTTCCCTGGAGATGCCTGAACACCTGCCTGCCCATGGGGAGAGGTGAATGAATTCTTTGTCTTGCTTTGCTTGCATGCGCAGCTTTTGCTTTCTTTATTAAACTGTCTTTATCTCAAACCATGAATTTCCTCACTTTTAGTCTTCCGATTCTCTCCCCCATCCCACCGTGGGGAAGTGAGCGAGCAGCTGCGTGGTGCTTAGTTGTTGGCTGGGGCTAAACCAGTGTTACGGGGGAATTGGGTGAGGTAACCACAAAACAAGAGCCATATATCCCATATAATCCAAAAGTTATTAACTTTCCTATTAACAGGAGGGATGTAGCAGCTGAGCAATGATTTCTGTTCCAAGATTTCTCTTCTGCCACATGCACTAATACCACTTACAAACCAGATCCCAGCTCATCTGGGCCAGCCAGTGTAGGTCTGCGTGATGAGCCAGGAGGAACAGGCGCTCACTGACCACTCAATGTGCGGGGTCCTTTGCTGCATCTTGGTCCTGACACACAACTGTTCCACCTCAGGCTCTGCCTTTTACATGTCTGAACGTCCTTCCATGGTGTTTCCCTCTCTTCCCAGCCACTAGGGACTATTGTCTTAATTATTTGTTGCTTTCTAAATTAGATTGCAAACATAAGCTGTCAATGGCCTTGCTAATCACACAGTCCCAGGCCAATCTCTGACTTTCTCCTTATCTAAGACCAATCACTGATTGTCCCTAGGGATTCTGTTACCCTCCGGTCTCCCACCTCCAAAATGTTACAAAAAGTATGAAGCTAGCAGCAGTCGCATAATGAGGTTCATCTGTACTTCTTTGTTTTCCAGCTCATACCAAATTAATCTAGTCAGAGCTGGGCAGATGTAGTCAAAGTCTCATTTGCTTTTGCAGTGGTTTTGGATATACTTGTAAATTGTTGGGGCTTTGTCTCCTTATTTCTCTTGCTGTAACTTGTAGCGTTGTCTCTTGTCTTTTATTGTGTACCTCTGGTTTTCTCTATAAATTCCCATTAGACAGTTGAGGACAGCAAATAGATTCCCCTTACCACATTGGCCTTCTCTGCTAACTCATGTACAGTTTGCTTGAAAAGAAAAGTGAAAGAAAATAATCTAACATGTTACAGAAAACCAGTCTGCATTCTCCAAAAATAAAATGGCAATTTGTGTACATAGCAAAATTTAGAAGGCAGGAAAAATTAAATAGACATGATTTAGTGTAAATAGTGAAGTAATCATTGTCAAATGAAAAAAATAACCATACCACACATGCAGGATCACAAAAATGTTTGTACAGATTTCCACATGCTTCTCACCTCTGATTACAATTGAGTATATTAAAAAAAATCCTAATCTCCAAATCATGTAAAAATTTTGCAGAGTCAACTGGGAAGTCCTGTCCTGCTGAGGTGGATATCTTCTTAGTCCACTATGCCTTGGAACGTGACATTAGAGCATATCCACAACACCATACAAGGAGGACAAACAACTATTTAGATCAAGTACTTAAAGTGAAGTATCTTTGATGACATGGTTTTGTTGCGGCGGAAGCCCATGCTCCTTGTGTTCTGCTGAAGCTATTTGGTAGCTAAGCTAGCTCATTTATGTCTACATGAACTGTAGCACAGATCTGGAATGGAGAAGCAGAGATAACATTAATTTATCTTGTGAATATTGTAATTAGCCAAAGGTCAATTTTTGGAGCCTGAATATTCTCCAAAGACTTGAGACAATAAATGTCTTGCGACAACAAAAGTGTGTAACAGCATCATAAAAAGAATCTTATCAGAAGGTTATCATTTATAAAATTCAGAACTTCACTTTGGAGTACACTTAATCATACCATAGAATCATAAAATCATAGAATCATTAAGGTTGGAAAAGACCTCGAAGATCATCAAGTCCAACTGTCAAACCAACACTACTGTGCCCACTAAACCATATCCCGAAGTGCCATGTCTACTACCTCCAGTGATGGTGTCTCCATCCCAGATCAGACACAGGCAAAGCAGTTACTTAAGTTCTGCTGCACTTCAAGAGAAATATGAAGCAACTGGAGAGAATTCAAAGAAGAGCAAAAAGAATGATCAGAGTTCTAAAAACCTTTATTGTAATAAAATATAATTAATTACATAACAACAATAGTAATATTTATTATACATGTCTATACTGGATAAGAAACAAGCAGTACATTCAAACTGCAGTAAGGAAAATTCATATTAGATATTAAGACAGCCTTTCTATGGACAGTTCCACTATGGACAGTGGAACACAGCAGCAAACTGCTTATGAAGTTTTTAGGAATAAGGCAGACAAATATCTGTCAGAAGTCACAAGCAGTTGATCCCACCACAGACAAGGACAGGTCCAGATGGTCTTTCCAGGTTCCTTCCAGCTCTGCTGTACTATTACACAAGGGTATTTTGTGAGGGTGAAGTTATGTGCTCTTGGGTTTTTTTTGAAAAAAATGAGAGTCCTTTACCAGTCAGGGCTTGACTAAGCCAAAAATGTACATTAAATTTCTAATTTTTTTATAGATAACTGATGTTCTAATCAAAGGTGATTCTTCGCATTTTCAGAGGAATGAATGGCGTTTATGAAGAATATTATGATGGTGGTAGATTTATTTGACACTCTCTCTTACAATTTTCAAGCATCTTGTAAACATTCTATAGATTTGATGAAAAGCTAAAATATTATAAATTAGCCCATCTAGTACCATGCATTTATTTCACATATTTTTCTAACACTGCTCAAGCTAGAGTGTTTTGGAACATTTTCTATTAATTCGACATGTTTTACATGTGGTGTGACTGGATGAAGGATACACAATGGAATTGAAATCTCAGAGCTCTGCCCTAGTAACTAAACATAATTTTGGCCTGAGAGACTGATCAATATATGAGTCAAACACACAGAAAGATAGACAAGGGCAGAATAGGCAAGGAAAGGAAGTGTAAAACCAGAGTTTCAGTTGCATTCACTACAGCCATTGCTTTAAATCTTAGAGCTCAGATAACAACTAAACTTGCTCTCTTTTCCTGTCTAGATACTTAAATATTTATGTCATTCTTTAAAAACTGTAATTCTAAAAGATATGAGTGCTTTATTTTGTATTACTTAGAAAAAAAAAAAGTGGAATAACAGCCTTAATTAGACAACCTGGAAACTAAAAGCACTCCCAGATACCAAAAGTGCTTAAAAGAGAATTCTCCATTTTTTCAGATATTCCTGTAGCAATCACAGCACACCACAAAAACAGTCTAGTTTTAAGATCTGAGAACATTTTATTTCATGCAAAGGCCACTTTGCCCAAATTTTAGGTACTGAAAAAGCTTATACATAAGTCCACTCATCATCTATGAGTATACCATTAATAAGCCATACCCTGCCCAAAGAAAATGTTGATGCGATAATCAAGGTGCTAACAGGCAGACAAGTAGATAAACTGATTTGCAGATGACAGTCAAGGTTAGGTATACGTCAGCTTAGATGCTTTATTATTCTGCATAACTAAGCTGTGCTTATCCCATTTGAAAAGTTAACTTCCCCATAGAACCTGAAACCTTAAAAAAAAATCATAACTGTTTTCATAATAACAATTAAAGATTTTACACAAGAAGCTTGCTGGTATTTTTGCTAACTGAAGGAAATATTTTTCTACTTCTTCATAAAAAGAGGGAGAATGTGACATCATCTCCAGAGATAGAAGAATAAGAACAGAATGAAAACTCTAGAAATGAACCATTCTTTCCTCTGAGCTAGTCCTGCAGGACTTGTACAGAAGCACTTTATGTATGTGTTTGTGTGTGTGTGTTTATCTACAGATGTTGGTTCATGGAAGGCGTGCTAGACCTCTGTACAATGACTGTGCTGCTATTAACAGGAATTCTCTTTTCAGAGATGATTCAGATAATTCTCAAACACACAGCATTCATATGACAACTACCATTTCTTCTCATCTCATTTTTTTATTTTATCCTTAGTGGCACTTCTGGCAATACTACTAGCAGTAACTCATGTTTTACTCAGTAGTTTGTATTTTGATTTGATTGGTGAGGCAGAGGTAGCCATAAAATCACACAAAACATCTCCAGAAAAGGCCACTAATTTGAGGTCACTCTGTGCCAGACACCCTGAGGCACATTTTCCAGAGACAAGTAGCAATTAGGATGCCAGTCTCACCAATGTCATTTGGGAGTCAGTGGCATTACAGTCTCCTTTAGCCTAGCAACCTCCTCCATCTATCAAATTTTCAAGGACGCTTTAGCATTTATAGTTCTCAATACCTACAGATAAACTAGGTTTCTGCAATGGAAAAAAAAAAAGTTTTGGAAAATCTGGGTTATATATACTAGCCTTGTAAAGTACTTAATGGATTATTGAGTTTATTTTCCCCAAAGTTTTGATTCTCTGCCCTTCGTTAGGGTCCTCTTTCATTCCAAAATAGTTACATAGTCCATGGTTTATTTTTCTAAAGAACAAGTTAGAAAGGAATGTGTTTCTTCCTCTACAATTGCTACAAGCCCCTTTCATTTTGCAATTTTAAATCCTCATCTTTACATTCAGTAGCTCAACAACAAAAAAATTATATTCAATTCATAAAGTTCAAATTCATTCTTTAAATGAATAAATAATCAAGTTCAAATAATTGACTGCTAACACAGTGAACAGTCTCACTGACTTCAGAGGGATTACTTAAAATGTTTATTTGTACCTTTAATGTAAATAAATTCTTTGTCTGAATTGCAAAGCAAAATTATGAAATTATGACATAACTAACTCATTCAAAATATACAGTTATGTTAAAACTCTCTTTATGAAAAGGTGTGGTTTTATTCTAATTAATACCACACTTGCCTGAACAATTTTAATTGTACATTCCTTGACAGTTGTCATTCATAAAAATTTGTAAGGGAAAAACTTGGCTTTTAAAGAGCCTGCCAGCAGATTAATCTGATCTGAAGTCTTAGCAACAAAATCCAGCCAGAATTTAGTCCAAGACAAAGAAATATTTTTATAGTTAAGGATATTCTGTCAACTTGCCTTTTGAGTTACAGCTAACACTGACAATTTCAAACCGAATCTGAGTTAAGTCAATGAACTTGCAGGGAGGCCAATCTGCATTGTTATGTCCATGGAGACTCACTTACAAACGAACAGCAGTAATGTCTTTGCAGTTGGGAGCAGACACTACACAAGCCAGACAAAGTGGGACAAATTGACTTCTATTTAAGAACCTTTAAAAATGAAAACAATTATAGACTCGTTCAGAAGTGATGTAATCATTGCAGGAATAGAAAGACAGCTCTGCAGAATCCGTGCAGGCATTAATGTATAGCATCATGAATTAGAAGAAAATCAGTGAACAGAAGGCTGCCAGAGAATATGAACTGAGTAAAGTACTGAAGCAACACATATTTATGAAGATATATTTGCTCTGCAGGACAAGGAAAGGAAAAGGAAGGAAAACATGAAGAATTTAAAAAACGAAGCAAACATTCCAATAATTTGAAAATTAATCTTGGTAATTTCTGGCGTCGTGTCTTGTTTTATAGTCATGAATATTTCAAAGTCATTGAGAAGCATTATCTTTTCACTTGGAAAATCTCTGGGTCATGGTTAAATTAAATTCCTTGGATCAAAAATCTAGTAGCAAGATGAATGTACCTAAATAATATATCACTTAGCAAACTGTGCTGAAAAATTACACACCTTTGATGAATTTAATTTTAAATTCAAGATAATAACCAGCTACTGTTCAGGAGCACCTTTTGCTTATACTTGTTTCATATTTCCGTATTTGCGCACTCTATGTGACTCCATGGGAATCGGTAGATTTACTTGAAATTGCAGTAGCAGAAGATGTAGAGAAGTATAAGTTAAAGCAATTTTTACTGTGACAATTCCAACCTAACTTTTTTTCTGGTAAATTTTCCTCTCTATAGTTGGAGTTCTTTCCATGTCTAATCATTTGTTCACACATGCACCAATTGGAGTGAGAAGACTATATGTACAGTACCAGCTTAAACCTTCGCTGTGTTTTGCTTTTGTTCATAATATCAAAGGCAAGGAACTGTAAATGGAATTTGTTCAAGATAACATATAGAGCACGTGAAGATTAGGGAATTAACCAGCAATTTCACAGTATCATTTTTAAAGAAATTCTTTACTTGTCTTCTGTAATTGTTTGCATAAAACCATCACATTTTGTTATAAAGCCAGAGCTTGATGAATCTGCTTTCACTTATGTAGCCAGGAATGTGCTGGTTATTTGCCTTATGGATCAGATCCTTTACTCTCAAAATATTTTAAGATTTTCATACATATTGATTACAAATGACTGCTGTGACAACATCAGCTACTTTAATAATTTCATTAAGAAAATTATGATATTTAGAAAGAGACAGGTACCTTTAAGTTTCATGGTTTCTTTCTCTACTTGAAGTCAGACAAAACTCTGGTCTGTTTGCTGACATTCATCCTGTCAGTAAGGCTGTGAAAAGTTTGGTAACTCATTATACCTTGTTTTCTGACACACTGGGTTTGGGATTAAGAGGGTCAGAGATGCAAAAGTTCTGGATGTTTCATTCAATATTCCTGGCATTGGAGCCACAGAAATCCAAGTTTGTACTTTTTAATGCTAAATCAGATCCTAACTGCCCAAGTAATGGGGTAAAAAATTTTTTTACTGTTTCTTCCACCTGTCCCACGGATCCCTCTACATATGGATAATCAGGCCCTGGCATTAATGAAGGTTTAGCAAATATTTGTCAGAAAAGGAGGCAGCTCCAGAATATTTACTGCACCTGCATTACACTGTATTCTACTACTATTCTTTGCATTTTTTGACTGAAGTATCTGACTTTTTACTGGAAAAGCTAAAAATTAAGTCACTGTCCTGAAATATCCTCTACCACGCTTCATGTGCTCATTTGGGTTTGTAGGAAAATGTGGTATTAAGAACTTTTATCCTGAATAGTACTTGCATTTCTTCTAGTGTTAAGTCCTTACGACGGTGTGCTCAGTCACCCGTGGTGCCGCAGAGTGCTGACGTACGCTTTTGTTTAACCAGGAATGAATAAACGGGCTCAAAGAACTCTACATCTAAATGTCAAAAATACACAGTAACTGTTTAAAACCAACTCTGCTGTTTTACTGAAGACTGAGATTAATTTATGAATGAGATTCCAGTGTGTCAGAGAGAGAGAGATCTATCAAGAAAAGGGCTTACACAGCTAGTAAGGCACTTATTAAAATGTAACAGAATATAATTTCTATGTGCTTTCTTTCCAAAGTTAGGATTTTCTTTATCAGCCTTTCCAGTAGCAGTTCTAATCTGTCTTTCTTGTGTCTGATGGTTATTTTCTAATCCTTTTATATAATGAAACAAACACCATTTTAATTCTGTTACATGTGGAGGAAATGAAGTAAACAAATGCATTATCAGGCTAAATTCCTTCCTTGGTGTGAAACAATGTCTGATACATTGATTTAATTTTATAAATTAATTCTGGACATTACTGTAAACAATTGCTCTTTCAAAAAACATCAGACACTGAGCAAATGTAAGACTGAAAAATGACTCTCATTTAATACATTATCAGAACAACACACGTTCAGGTATTACTTGCTAAGCCTAAAGCCAAAGAACTGGGATAACGTAACAGGAGCAAGGCAAGCTGTGAACTGAAATGTATGGATTAAAATGTAAAATAAGTACTACTGAGCACTGAGTAAAATTATAAATCACCTTGACATTTTCTTCTAAAATAAGAGTCATCTTTCTTCTGAAAATATGGTCTTATAGAAAAGATTAATTAATATTTTGAGAAAGAATCATTATTCATGCAGGTAGCAAGAGAAGGATCTCTGACATTAATGCCATATCTTGAAAAATTTGAAACCTTATCACCAATATTTCTTGAATTAAAAATCTTGAGAAGATAGACTGTGATTGAAAGGCTTCTTAATTTATTTCTTAATTTAAGTATCACTATCTTTTAAAGATACTACCTTGAAAAGAGATTTTGACATAAAATGTAAAGAAACAATTGCAAAAATTTGCATTTATGTAAAATGACATTTTGGGGAATTGTAACTGCACAAGTATTTATATAACAAATGAGCCAGAATTTGATTTTCTTTCTTATTACATGCATTAAACAAAAAAATGGTATAAAAAATTTAATGGTATAAAAAAATTGTTATCTGGACTGTTTTCTATGTTACCTTTTCTATCAGTTATATTACATTCATGAAAATGAGGATAAAAAAAACCCTAAAATTAATAATTCTACATTTTCATAGTTCTTAAGAGGTATCAGAGCTAGCAAAATGCTTATCAGAAATTGAAGACAAATATTCAAATGGAATAAAAATATATTTCCAAGTTTAAATGCCCCATTTACAAGATATACTGATTTAACTCAGAATATCCTTGTATTTTTAAAGTTCCTGGCACAGCAGTTCCGTGAAGGGCTAGCAAGCAGGATGCTATTGCTCCATCTAGTGAAAAACTTGCAAAACATCAGCGTTCAAGTCTGAAGCTGAACAACATACTATTTGAATCTTTCTGATTCAGGTAGCCAAAAAAAAAAAAAAAAAAAAAAATCACCCTCGAGTTAAATTCTATTCATCTGTCTTTTGAGAGTTCTGATTTTCAGTACATCACAGGTTTAAGACTTTACTCACAACCTTTTGAGATAAAAGTCATAAAAGGAAAATGGAACTGTAATAAAGATTACAAGAAAAAGGACGCGGGAGATGTTCTCCATCCCAAATGACTGAAGTCACCCCAGTGTCCATCCCATCCCTGATTGCTTCCTCGTGCAATAAAATCCTCACTAATCCTTACTCTTCATCTAGTTTTCTATCTTATTCCGACAGTTGTTCTTGAGAATTTTCAATGACCTTTCCATCCTTTGGTACCCTATCTCCTGTTTCAAACCTTATTCCAGTTATCCTCACAATTTTCAATAACAGCCATCACTTTCAGTGGCCTCTTCCCCACATCCATTTTCATAATTGTTCTTTTTATTTTCAGCAATACACATCCATATCATCTTCATTTATTAAGCAGGGGGGAAGTCAACAGAGCTAAAATACTAGAAAACCGTGCCCTCCAGAAAGACGTTTTTCCTCTTCCCCAGGAGCTCCATTTCCAGTTAGGTCAGGAAGGGCTGGATGATTTTCAAATTAATTTTTGTATTGTTTGTTCTACATTGAATAACATATTGAAAATGGAAAAAACCCCACACCCAACCATTCATTTTGGATGCTATCTAGTATCTCCTATTAATGGAAGGCTTTTTTCTATTTCACATGTTAAAATCATAGCCCTTGTTAACCCATGTGAAGAGACTCATCCTGCATTTGTGCACATTCTACGTGATGAATTGTACATTGCCCATTCGTACATAATGTTTGTAGAATGTAAAATAACACAAAATACTGTGAGAGCTGGTGCAACCACCTAGATTTCATGAGGGATGAAATAATAGGAGGTCTCTCTTCAATGTCTGGAATATATAACTGCTATTTTCCATTTAATAATTATCTAACAAAGACCCAATGGATTTAGGGACATGTCACTATCCAGTAGATTGGAAACCAAGTTTCAAGTCACAGCATGATATGAAGACAGCTGACAGTAAGTATTTAATGCTTCTAATTTTATTCTCTTTCATTCTGGATCTGAATATTTAATAGGTTTCACACTTGCAGCTTTTCTCTCAAGTCATAATCAGATCCAATCCATATTACAGTTTGAGGGTTTTTATCCTGTTTTCTGGAAATCATTTTCAAGAATAAGAATTTATATAGGTGGTGGTGGTAGCTAGCAAAAGGAAAAAAAACAATCATAATAACAAGAAAGTTCTGTATTTAGCAAATTCCTTATATCAATGTTTAAAACTGAAGGAGCTCAGAAACACCCAAGGCCATTATGTCACTAAAAGTAATTATCTATGAGTTCAATGTGGAAACTTGAATTTTGACAATACCTCTTACTACTTTATCTGAAATCAGATTCGTTGGCTGTATTAAATGATATCCAAAAGTTAATATTTTGCAACTCTATCCTTCAAGGAACTGCCATTTTAAAGTACTGTGAAATCTATTTTTTCAATTCCATTTTGTCTTCCTGTGAAGTCTGCAATTACCTGCCACAAAAAGAGAGCCAGCAGGTGTCTGGTATGATACACGGGATAACACCAGTACACTCACTATCACGTTCATTGCTATGTTTATAGAGCAAGAAATAAAGGCTCCTTCTTTAATCTATAATCGACTTAATGTCATGTTAACAGAGTGCTACATTTTGCAGTCACGTACATCTTCTGGCTGTTTTTGAAGTAGATAAACACAGTCAAAAAGAGATACTAATGGCCTACTGGTCTACCAGCAAAAAAAAGCTGTCAGAATTTGCATCTGTGTTAGAAATTGATACCATGACAAAACCATTCAAGTTACGGTCCTCAGAAGGGGGGATCTGGTACAGCAAAGAACTGTAAATGTGGGCAACTAATGGACCACTTGCCCTTCATATTGAGTTGTCTGTACTTTTTATCTCAAAGTTTTATCATCCTTATTTTGTTTTCAGGATGTATCAAGGATAAAACCTTCATGATACCTGAAGGAATCTAAAGATACTACCTGCTGATTGTGAATTTTGTGACAGTTAATGAATAACTGATCCATGAAGAAGAGAAAAGGGTGCTCACCTGCATACAAACTTCTCAAGAAGAGGATTAAAAATTAAGAAAACAGAAAAAAAACTGACACTGTGCAGAGAAAGGCTTAAGGGCCTTAAAGGTAAACACAGGATCTGAATTCTTGCCATCCTCAGTAGAATTAGCTAGAACTTGAGTCCTGAGCAGCAGACTGCTGGGTTCATATGAATGTCAGTGCCCAACAGTACAAATTAATCACACCAAAGTAGCCCAATTTTGTAAGAGAGTGTATAAATTTTGTAAAATTCCAGCTTCACTTCTGAAAGCATTCCAGAGCTTTGTTCATTCTCTCAAAGCTGCTTTTCTCTAGTTTTACATCTACTGATAATGATTTTCTCCTGGCTTCTCTCCACTTTAAGTCTCTGATAAAATCCTTCTTATTACACTGGCATGTAATTCCTTGAACAAAGACCAAAAAACCAAAAGGCTTGCTGACCTACAGAGCTGCTAGATTATCTTTTGAAAGCAAGGGAGAGTAAAAAAGGAAGCTCTCTGATATTTTATAACATCAGTGAGTGATGTTCGTGAATGCAATATTAACATAACACTTCTAAACAAGGAACAAGGGTGAAAGTCGTATTTTATGTAAATTCGATCAAAAGCTAATCAAGCGATAGGAAAGTTGGGGGTGCGTAATCGCTGCGAAGACTCTCAGCAAAAGCAGTGTAAATTGGCTGGGGTGTGAGTTAGCGCTGGGTGTGTCAGCCAGGCACAACATTTTTGTTGGCACATGAGGGGATATCTATCAACAAGACCAGCATGGGAATGCATCTTTATCACGCTTTAAAAATAGCTAGGAAGCATGGTAGCTGGATTGTGTCTATGCAGGTGTAGTCTGTCATCATTCTCAATTTTCATCCATTTTTTGAAAATATAATCTAGTTATATTATTTTGTTTCTTTCATATGTTTTATTTTTTAAGCAGTCACAGGTATAACTGCATTTGGGCTGTTTCTTCATGGCCGAGAGCAGTTCAGGAAAGTTCAGAAACCGGGACAAACACAATTGTGTTAGCTGTAGCTCAGCTACACTTCTGCTACCCATAAGAGCTTACTTCTAGCTACTTAAGAGTACTAGGGCCCATGCGGTATCCAATGTGTGTGATACTCATCGTACAAGAGTTGCAGGTACTCAACGCCTCAGAAAGGCTGAACCTCGGTTTACATATTGCAGTCAGAATTGTCCTACTATTATTTTAGAAAATGAAGGGTTTCAACAAATCATACTTCGGAAGAATTTTTAGGATTGAGTCACACCCATCAGAAATTTACAGCAGAACATTGCAGAATTTACAAAGTTGAAGGAGTTTTGATGTATCTGCCTTTCAATGCTAGTGCAAAGATAAGTAACAAAAAAACCACTGGAAACACTGCATTCCAAAAGTTTCTAAATCAGTTTAGATACTATTAAGTTGCGTTAGAAAATTAAAATACTTTTAATCCTTTTAATCTAAATAGTGCACAGCTCATAACTTTTACCTAGCTGATCTAAAAAAAATTCCATTTTTGGGGGGGGGGAAACAGGTGAAAGAACAGGTTATGTTTTTAAAAACACTTCTGATTTATAAGTAAGGGAGGTGCATTTTCCACTGACAGGTTAGGAAGTATAGAGCCAGCGTTAGGTCAAAAATTTCCCACATCCAAACAGAAAGAGTCAATATACACGTAAATGAAGAAATCTGTTTCAGCTACACGTTGAAGCAGCACTATATACTGACAGCAGTGGATCCGGCACACATAATGCTAATTATCTGTGTAAGCAATTGCACAATCAAGATGAGTACATTTTGTTTCTGGATAAGCAAAAACACAATATAAGCAGAGATTTGCCTGACTAAAGCTGTTCTAAATAGACTTCTAAATGAGATCCCAACATGAAAAAAATATTATCTTTAAGTACTTCTAATGAAAAGCGTAACTTTGAACTCGTGATTTAGTGAACATTCCACTGATATAACACCACTTACTCACTCTTCTGCTGATTCTTTGTCATTTGTTTTTCAGTATTAACCTCGTGGCTAGAAGCTGTCAACATTGTTAAAAAAAAAGAGGAAGCTCAGGGAAAAATCTGTGGATATAGCAAAAGACAGGTAAAATGGAAATATTTTGTTTGTCACTTATGAGTAAACAATCAGTATAAGTGTTTTTTATCGTTAACTTTAGATTAGCTGAAAACAAATTAAAAAAGCCAGAACTTTTTTCATCTTTCCTTCCAAGTTTATTTCTTTCAGTGGATGTGAAAAAAACCTGAAGAAAGGTGGTTTACAGCAGTATTATGATGACCTCTTGTGGTTAAATAATATATGAATTTTGTTTCACAGATTCTCAAAAATCTTTCAGTATCAACGGTTAAATTCTGCTCTTAGATCTGAATAGTTTTGTGTCGCCAGTTCTGCTTAACCTGAATTAACTTCCCCTCCCAAACACACTATCAGTATTTGTTTAGCTCACTGCTAAAAAATTCTTTTAAAAATATCTCAACCTTTGCACTCCACAAGCTTAACAGGTGAGAGTATCATATTTTCTCACATGGTAATTTGTTAAAGCCAATTCACAGCTCTATATAAATAAATTCGCTAATAGAAAGAACTATAATCTTTTAATAAAAAATTACCCACTACAAAATATTAAAGAAATCATATGGCACTAGCCATTCATTATGAGAAATTAGAACAATAGATATTGAACATGATATTGATAGATTTCAACAATAAATACTGAACATATATACTTTGTATAAAAAATCAGTGCATTAGCTAATTATATATATAATGTTTAAATTGCTGATAAATCTGTCTCCTTTCATCAAATTTTCTTGTAACAAAAATCAGAGAACCGAGCATTTTCTGATGTTGTTGAATGCAGTCTATTACCCTGGATCATATCATCTGATACCTTATGCCTTGATAGATAAAATCACTCAAGACCCCAGCCTGATTTTTGCAATCCCCTGAAATCATGCAAAATTACACAAATTTCATGAAGGAACTTTGTTGAGTGATTATACTTCAAGTGATGGTCCTGACAGTATTTATGGATCTCGTGGTAGCACCTTCTCACTGGAGGATCACCAGCGGTGGTATTTGCACCTGCCAGGCAGTATTCACATGACCCCACACTTTACTAAATTTAGGACCTACTGCAAAGCCACTTGTGCGCTGGCTCTGCTGTCTGAAGTTTTGGAAGCTTGTTGGCAGCGTAACAGCTGGATAAGTGCCACACTCTGATACGCTGTGATTGCAGCTGGGGGAGGCCTGAACTCAGCTGCTGTGAGACACTACTTGTTTGTGTAACACACATTTTAGAGATCTTTGGGTTAAACCCAAACATTGCTCCTAGTGTACACAATAATGAGTCCCTCGTATTATTACCTCTCCTCCTTGAAAAAATTAGTTTCAGAGGCTGTCAAGTGAAACCCGCTAGAACGATGATGACAACAACAACCAAAAAACCAGGTTTAAGTTAAAATGTGGTTATCTTCGTGTGCCAGTAAGGAAGCACTGACAGTGGTCATGTACCCTCAAAAGTCTCCCCGGCTTTTGAAACATCATCAACAAACTTCTTCTGACAACTTCTTGCACGCGGCGGTTCTGAGCGCTGCTGGCACGCAGGTTGGGGAGACAAAACCAAATTGTTCGTGTGCGGGAGGGACCTGTGTGGTTTCTATTGCCTGATGGGCCTGATCCCTCTCTTCTTCTTTAGCTGGGTTAAGTCTGCAATGCCAAGGAATGACCAACTTAAAACTGTAAGCCTAATTTGCAAGGAGTAAACTTCAATACTCTAGGCACCATTCGAACTTTCAGTTAATTACAGTTTGCATATCTGAGCATGAGATTTTTTTAAAAGCCTAAATGCTGTCATTATTTCCCCTGCAGTTGGTTACAGGCATGGTAATAACCAGCCCGAGACAATTTTAATTTGACCTTCAGGGTGCAGTAGTATCACTCCCCTGGCTCAGCGTAGCCTGCCAGGTAGCTCGTGGCCACTTCTTGCCCATTAGCCAGCTGGCTAGTGACCATCCTAGAGGAGGTACCGGGTGGCCGCTTGTGCAGCAAACACCCAGGCATCTCGTGCCTCATTGCACGGTCTGCAAAGCCTTGCTGTGCCAAGAGCAAGGCGTACAGACAGGAATCACCTGGTGAGCACTGAGCTGTCATCAGTCTCTCAGCCCTCAGGACAGGGGTGAAAGTGTCATACCCACAGCCTTGTCCCCGTGGCTTCTGACTCACAACTTGCTGCAGCCACATCTCACACGGGATCAACAGAACAGCCAAGCCACATGTCTTCAGCCAACACAATACACCAAACGCGTTCAAAGCACTGAAAACTGGGTCCAAGGGATGAGATGTGGGTGGCAGACAGCTCTTGTAGTTTCTCTTGCTGATGTCAACTCTCCAAGCGTGCAGCAGTCCTCAGACGCCTCACTGCAACGTTCCCGTGCTCCAGTTATCACCTAAATATCACCTAGTGTGTGATAAGACTTTCCCTTCCAGCAAAGCTTGCAGACACGTGTCGCACACACGAGTGAATTTAGGGAGGAAAAGGACTTTTTGTGTTGATTACAGAAGCATAGCCACAAACTGTCAGCTTTGGGGCACCTAAATCTGAAAGGCAGAAGACTTAACAATTCAGTATAGAAGTCACTGATAGTTTTAGCAGTTTCAAGTTTAAATTTAATCAAAATCAGGAAGTCTAAAAAGGCTCTAAATCTGCATTATTGAAATCAAGATTCCTATTTTTATAAACTTCATTCTGTAAGAGGAAATATATGAGTTATTTCCACATCTTAGTGAATATAACCACAGTATTTTGATTGGAACTTGGACAAACTATAGTTATGAGGTAAGTTCTGAATACTCATTTTAAAGGCTAACGAAAGTCAAACTCGTCAAAGACCTTTCACCTATGGGAATGATCAGGGTAATTAATAGAAGGACCTTATAATTAGTATACATATTTATTGATAGCGATGAGCAGCAGAAAATTTTCAGCAATCAAATATGTTAAAAACCAAAAGGTATACAGAGACGCTGAAATACATCTAAGTTCCTTGAATAGGTTCTACCACAGCCCACCATTTTGGTGCAGAAATATTTTTTCAATGGGTGTACACAAATAACTTCCTGTTTATAATACATGTAAGAAATGTGAAAATGCAATCAAGCTTTGTAATATGCTTTCTCATTCTCCAATCAGTACAGAGCATTCGTGTAAGCAATGGTTAAATCTTATACTTCCTTTTTGGCTTCTCTTTCAACAATAATAGGTTCATTTTCTGGCTCTGACAGGAGGGAGTTGGATTTGCTGGCTGGCTGTTGTGTAAGCATCAACCGTACTGGAACTACACTAGGAGCAAGAAACAGGAAGAAACCAGTTGGTAAAACACAATCATAGGCTGGCAGGAAACCAGTGACTATTTGTCACTCCTTCCAAAAAGAAGGAAAACCGTTGGTGGCAGATATTCGGTACCATCAAGTATCCAGCAGAGAGAGTAAATCTCCTTTTCTCCATGCCGGGATACTCAGAGTTTTACTTCAATGTGGACCATGGCTACCTGGAGGGTCTGGTCCGAGGGTTCAAAGCGGGGATCTTGACAAGTGCGGACTATGTCAACTTAGCACAGTGTGAGACACTAGAAGGTAAGTCTGCTGGTTTATTTTATTTAGGAAGAAATACTGTTGCTTAGACCTTTGAAGAAGGGAATGTAAAAGACTGAAGTATCGAGAGCTTATCTTAAAAACCAGAGATGACCCTGATGTCCTTTGAAAAACTGTTCTCATATTTAAGTTAATAGATTTCCACAGGAGTTACCCTAGTATTGTACAGACTGATTTGCAAAGCAATCCAGATGATGTGATTTTCTAGTTTACTGATAAGGTTTGGAAATCTCATCTGCAGCATTCCTATGGAGATTGGTAACCTTCTCACAGATTTTAACCATGCTATAGAACTGTTCAAGTATAGAAATTTCATATCATTTCAGATGGATACAATAGTTCCCAAAATCTTATTAAAAGCTTACCATTTGGCCCTGAGTTTCTTTATGAAAGATATAATTTTAGTACTCTATTACTTCATGACTTTTAGGGCAGTAGGGGACATTCTACTTAGCAGGAAGAGAAAACTAGACTTCACAAAGATAAAACTGAACTGTTCTCAAGCTTAAAAAAAAAGCTTTTTTCAAGGTGACTTTGACACAGTAATAAAGAGAACACACACTAGTTTCCAAAACAGCTTTCTGTGGCCAAGACTGGTCATAGCCTGATGAAGACAGACTTGTACCAAGAATCATATGACATACATCTAGACACTTGGCAGGAAAAAATGTGACAGAAAAAAGCCACCTTTCTAAAGGAACATAAATTTTCTTTCCCTGACTCCAAAATAAAAGCTATGATTGTACACCAAAATAATTTCTATAACATGCAGTCTATTAGATTAATTTGAAAAATAAACAAGGAGAAATAGGGATCTCACCCTGTTTTAAGCATTGGTTGCTTTATGTTTGCAGTAATGGATTTGGGGAAATGAGAAATGCAGAACCTGATGATTCCCATATACAAAGGAGTTTTGAGGCTGTCTAAACTATTAATATAACAGCAACATAAGCCTGGGAAGGTTGCTTGCCATTCATCTTGCAGATTAAAACAACTACATTTAAATAGATATATGCAGGTATTTACCTGTCAGCAGGATAAAGTTCCTCTCGCTGTTCAGGCAGAGATTGTCAGTACAGGCAATGGGATCTAGAGACTGTTCAACTGACCAAGTGCAAGTATCTACTTCAGCTGAAAAGCTGGAGAGCTGTATCAGCTCCATTTCGTACAATGGCAGTTTAGACACACAGAACACATGTATACACTTACTCTGAGAACCGAGATCTATTCCTTATGTCAGCTGGACAAAATCAACAGCTTTTGTAGCCTATTTGTACCAGCAGTTGTGATTTACGCAACTTAAAGACTTTACAGACATTTTTTGTATTGTGTTTAATTATTTAAGTCAAAAAGTCCTGCTCCACGAATATAGAGGCTTCAGAAAAGCTAATAAAGCTTCAAACACTCAGAAAAGACACAAAGGACAGAATGAGGGAATTATTAAACCTTAGTCTTACTCCTGCAGAGGAGCTCAATAAATGATGTTATCAGAGGCTCCATGTATTTAAAACCCCCAAAAAATCCTGATTACTTCTGAATAAGATGAAAATATACAGGTTTAAATGTTTTTTAAAACATACAAGAAAAAAGGATTTCCCCTCATCCTTCCCAGAAGAAGGATGGTCATGTTAAGTTAAGAAAAGTTAAGAAAAACTATCTAAATTTTAAGTCATGCTACAAGAAAGTTATTTACAACGAGGAAGTAGTTTTCAAATATTTCTGAGATATATAAACCTTCAACATTATTAAGAGCATGCAACAGATGGACAGATGACAACAGAGAGATAAAATCCTTTTCTAAGTAAGATTTATAATAGAAAGAACAATGACAGTTTCATTTTTGAACCTTCTTCTTTCTATTGTTCATTCAACTTTAGAATGCAAATTGTTTCAGCAACAGAATCAGGAGCCTTCGTCAACCCGCCTACAAGCACATCTCTACTACGCACTGTCACTTCCCTTTTTTCTACATCTCTTTATCCACTGTATCTTTTCCTACTTCTTTTAGACAGCTAACAGATTCCCACCAGTTACCTACCAAATGTATTACAATGAAAATATGAGAAGTGTTGGATTTGTACATGAGGCTAAAGTACACTTATCTCTCTGCACATGTAGGATGCTGTAATACTGAACTTGCACCACGACTGTACACTGCACCAAAGACACAGACCCTTACCTCCACAGTAAGAAATGGAGCTTTATGCATACATTGCATTTTGTTTCCAGTTAAAAGTTCCAACATGTGGATTTGTACTGTAGTACTATTGTGCTTGTCTAATAGTGCCTTCAGTTCACGTCTTTACATTAAAAGGTAATAAATTTACCCCATTCTGCATTCTGTGGCATAGCACCACACCGCAAACACTGACCTAAGTTAAAAATATTATAAATATGCTAAAACAAACAAGCAGAAATAAAATCAAAACAATTCCAAGTAACCCATTAATAGAATAAAAAAGCTCTTTTCATTTCAAAGTGTTTTTGGTATCTCTAGAGGGGAAACCATAATGTCAGTACAGAAGAACCACAAGAAAAACTGTAGGTTAGTGCTTTACATCTGCTTGATAATCACAGAGAAAGTATAACAGTGAGAGGGAAAGAAAAAAAGGAGGATGCTAATTGACTTACGATACCACTGTGTCCTCTCAGTTGAGGGCCACAGAAAAAGGAGGCCTCCAGCTTAAATTAGACATCCTTTTGGGCTTGTTTGAATTATTATAATTTCCATGGAAACCCTGTGGGCTGCAACATTGGCTGAAACCTCGGCAACATGGCATGCTCCTGGTTTGGCCCTGTGTTGTCATCTGGTTTCAGGGGAACGGGGTCCTCAGAAGAACCCTGCCAACAGTCTTTGAAGTAGAATATGGGGGGGCGGGGGGTGTAAATGCAGCACTTTATTCTTTCCTTGCTTCCTTGTGTGATGGAAAGATTACTGCTCTCTAGAAGGGAGAAGTCACAGGAGAAGCACCGCAGCTCTGCTCCCCCCGACATCACTGAAGTAAGTTCACTTAACTTGCCAGAGCCAGGACGCGCCAGCGCGCGCTGGCTGAAATAGCAGGGTAACCAAAAGCCGGGGGTAGCTGGCTGTCAAAGAGAGCAGTCGGACACGACTCCATGTGCTTGATGCTGAGAGACCAGCTTAATGCCTTGTTCAAGTTCTCGCAATACTCCGTCTTTCTCAGCATCGTCCCTGTCTTAATTGCATTCATCTTAACCTAGTCTCCCTCTGCGCATTAATTGCCTTTAGACATACTGTTAATTGTGTTTGGTTGCTCTTCAATGTGAGTAAAATCATGTGATTTAAAATCACATTATTTAAAGCCATACATTTCCTACATGATTTTCCTGCATATAATTGTATGAGGAAATACACAATGCAGACGGATGGCAATAATATTGACAGCTGCAATACAGGAATTTTCTTTCCTAGGGATCTTTTGGACATGCTTGAAAGCCCAGGGTCCTGTGCAGATCTCCAAGAGCCCCTGAGAAAAGGAGCTGCTACCATCACTAAAAAGTTCTGGTGAACAGGAATGACTGAAGCCCCTGTAATGCTCAGCCATCTACTCCTGCAAGGTCATCAGGTCGCATTACTAAGTGCAAGTGTCTGACTCTTAGTCCCCAGGTCCTATTTATGCCAACAGCCAAGGGAATATCATTTAAGAGTCACAGAGCAGTCTGAGCTGCACTGAACTCTGCCATGGTGTGAACTCCGATTATGACATTCCTGATTGATATTATATGGTATCCGAGCTTGTGGATGACTGTTTTCTCAATTGGTTTGGCCAAGGCCATGAGATAGGGTTGAATATTGTTTCTTACATACAGTCTGCATGCTGGCATTTATTAAATTATTTAGGAGAAATACTTCCCTAAAGCAGGCTGTGGAAGTGACAGGGTCATAAATCCAATATTCCAAGGCATAGTATTTCCTCCATAGCTTTTGACAGCCAGGTGGGGATATTTAATATGTTATAGCTAATATTTTTCATGCCTTACATTAGGGCATGGATTTTGAAGCCACTCAATAGAACAGGAGAAGGTAACACAGTCTTGTCAAACTACTTTCAAATCAATGGGGTTTGGTTTCTGTTCATCTCATGATAATGTTAAACACACTTCAGAATTGTCAATATTTGGGGCTGATATTTGGGGTTTGCAGTCTGCTTTAGGTACTAAGCCTCTGAAAACCACCATGTTCGGAATGCGTTTGCAGAGTGTGGCTCAAGGTAGGTATCAGTGGTTCATCTGCAAAGGAATTGAGGAAAGCTGAAATTCAGCTCTCTGCATGTAATGAGGTAGTATTATGTAATCCCACCATACGCCAAGTATTTTTACCACCTTTGCAATAAAAAGAGAAAGTAAAAATCACAGGAAATGTAGATGTGATATGAAAATATTAGTGATTTTTGAAAAAGTTGGTCTTACATATTCTGACTCATTTCTGGGCATAATTCAGCATTTTTATTTATCTCTCAATCTTTCTTACCTTTCTCTGTTTTTTGAATTAAGTGGGTGTGTTTTTCCTATTCGGATTCTCTTTCTTCTTTCTACAGGGTAGCCTGTACTGAAACTATGAATATTTCCTAGTATCTGGCTCTGACCGATGAAAGACCAATTACCTCTGTCTTCTTTTGTCAACGGTTTTGTGACAACCTGTATAATTTTAAGCAGCAATTAGTTTACGCTGGTAGCATAAGTTCAGCCTATTGCAGGAAGATGTAAAGAAATGCCAACAGTTCCAGAGCGCTAGCTGAGTAAGGCTGTCCAACCCAAGAGTCTGTTGATGTAATTGCTAAAATGAGCTCGAGTGGCAGCTAAACTGCATAGAAAACTCCAAGGGTTATCTATCTCAGCAAGCTAGAGTGCTAGACGTAGGAGTTTGAATTTGCAATGTACTAGTTCTTTTGCGTTAAGTCCCAGTGTAGGCAACCTTATTGCATACTAAGAAAGTACAGACATGGGGAATTAGGAAAGAGTAGCTACTATACTGATAAATGCACACCTTGCTAACTGCATGTTAACTTCCCTTATAGGTACACCTTTTTTTCAGTCAGTGGGAGTGTTGCTGTCCTTTTCCCTAAATATAACTTCAAATTTTATTTGGAAATCTAATCATTATGAATGCCCCAACCATATAACTTTATGCCAATCTATAATTTATTGTAGTTTTAATACAGCCCTTGAATATAATTATGCAGTACAGCAGGAGCTTTTCTAAAAGGAAATGTTAAACTGTATTGAACATTAAGGACTGATTAAAATCCTTACTTTTGCCTCATGGTAGAAAATGGCTAGCAGAGGAAATTTGTCAAGTGAATTCTCTGATATTACAAAATATTACACGATAACCTGTGTTTCTGGAACAGCTTCTCAGGATCTGGTAGTAGCAGCCATAAATCAGACAAAGCCAAACCAGAAATGCTAAGAGAGTGTAACTCTGCCCTTTCAAATGCTCCACTGGAGAAGCCATTTGGAGCCCAGAACCTGCGACAGGCAAGATGTGTTCTCTCCTTTTCTTTGGGCAGCCTGATAACATAAAATTATAGTCTTACCTGAGATGTAAACGTTTCATATGAAAATTTAAGACCTTAACAAATTTAAAGGATGGTTCGTAATGATGCATAACAGTCCATAGGAATGCAGGAGACAAAACAACTGATGTATTATAATGGTGCAAGAGCGGTGCCCCGAATAAATCAGAGAAATCAAAACATTGAACAAACCTGATTGGGAAGAGGCTTGGGAGAGCAGTAATTAGCACTGTGCCTGGTGTGGCTGGAAACTAAAGTTGCCAGTGAAACTTCTGACAAAGGTATAAATTATTTGTACTTTCCTGTGGCATGCAGTGAGTCTTACTGGTAGAAGATAGTAAAAATTTGCAGTAATTATGCATTTACTGTATGTTAAATCTATGGCAAAATCTTTTCAATAGAGTATGATTAGATCCTTAATATTAAAATATGTTATAAATGAACATTTTAAAAGTCTTTTTATTTGGTTTGTAGACAATATAATGACAGTTTATTCTCATGACCTTCCTTGAATCTAATTTCAGATCTGAAGTTACATCTACAGACTACAGACTACGGCAACTTCTTGGCTAACGAAACTGGCCCTCTCACTATTTCCACCATCGACGATAAACTGAAAGCAAAACTACTCACAGAATTTCATTACTTTAGAAACCATGCTTTTGACCCACTGGCCACTTTTCTGAATTTTATCACGTAAGTAATGTTACCACATAGCTTACCACATAGCCTCAAAGTAAAAGCACAGCTGCAAGTTAAAACAGTGTAAATGCATCATACTTGAATTTCTATTACATTTCACAAATAGCAAAATTACTTTTATACTGCAACAATTACATACTTTATTTGCTAATATAAGTTCTGAAAATATATATATGAAGAGCTGTTGTCTTTGCAACTACTAATTTTAAAGAACACAAGCAGATTTTTTTTGTGTACAATGGCAGGAAGGGATGTAGAGTTTGAGAAAAATGGTTATAATTTTCAAACATCATTTAAGTCAGAGAACTTGCAAAAATGAAGTTTGTGGGGGTAATTCATGCAAGATTAGCAATTTCATGATGTACAGGGCAGTGCTTTAATTCCTAGGCATGTGCAAGTTTTAGACTTTTTTTAAAGGGGGAAAGACACATCATACATCCGCCATATTTTTTATACCATTTGAACATTAAACCCAGAAGAACATTATGCTGTGTATAGCAAGATACTTAGATCCAAGTAGCTTTTCAAAAAAGTACAATTGCTGTTTAATGCCAGATGAAGAGAAAGTTCTGATCTCAATACAGTTATAAAGAGATGAAATTTGTCAATGAATGCCTTAACATTAAGAACAAGGATCTGCTTTATAACAGTATAACAACATGGGTTAGTGAAATGTCAGCAAAATATTTTACCTATTTATTCCTTTTGTTCTTATCTTTTTAATATATTATAACAAGAACAGCAGACTGCTCAGCTTACTTTTTAGGTGTATTTTTATCGTAACAGAAAAATAATGTCTTTTTTTTGTGTGTGTGTGTCAAGTGTATCTGAGCAGTTTTAGGCAAATATATAAATAGGATCTTAAAGAATCTCAGCTGTGACCTGAGGCATACAATGTTCACCTTTGGCTTCAGAGAAATGAAAGTGAAAATATGAATATTATGGCAGCTCTTTTCTCACACTGATTGACATACACATGTACATGTGTATGCACCATCTCTGCACACTATTGGTTTTTAATAAACGGGGACACTAGTTTAAGATATTTAACACAATTATTAAATCATTGAACTACATTTCACCGGATCCCTGAGCCCCCTCCCAGATTATGTGTGAGATTGTATTGATCCCTACATGTCTCTAGCTGTGTTCTGAATCAACAATGCAAGCTGAAGACTGGTATCCTTGTTATATGCCAAGGGAATAGCTTTCACATTTTCAAGTCACTGATGAAACTCTTATCAGCCTCTCTGACAGTAAAACTAGTAAGAAGCTGATAGAAAACGTCTACTGAAAAGAAAACTTCTACCAATAAAGAAGAAAACTGTGAGAAACTGTTCTTACTTTCTTCATGGGAAGATGTTTAAAGCTGAGTGAGAAAAAAGCTGGAAGATAGGTCCACCTGCATGAACTCTGCAGTTTTAGTGCTGAGATTCCCATGCACTTCTTCTCTGACCGGATGGTCTATATGATATAATAAAACCCCAAACTAGAGAAGCTGCTAGCTCAGGTGATTTACTTTTTGATACTGCTCATTGTCACTTGTTATAGAATCATAGAATAGTTTGATTTGGAAGGGACCTCTAAAGGTCATCTAGTCAAAGCCCTGTGCAATCAGCAGGGACATCTTCAACTAGATCAGGTTGCTCAGAATCCCCTCCAACTTGACCTTGAACGTTTCCACCGATGGGGCATCTACCACCTCTCTGGGCAACCTGTGCCAGTGGTTCACCATCGCCATTGGGAAATATTTTTTCCTTATATCTAGTCTGAAACTACTCTCTTTGAGTTTAAAACCATTACCCCTTGTCCTGTCACAACAAGCCCTGCTAAAACATCTGTCCTCATCTTTCTTATAAGCTCCCTTTAAGTACTGGGAGTCTGCAAGAAGGTCGCCCCGGAGCCTTCTCTTCTCCAGGCTGAACAATCCCAAGTCTTTCAGCCTGTCCTCAGAGGAGAGGTGCTCCGTCCCTTGGATCATTTTTGTGGCCCTCCTCT
>NW_010549593.1:213922-216100 GCF_000687285.1 Phaethon lepturus | reverse complement strand
GGGGGGAGCCACGGGCGAGGACGGCCTAGTCGGGCGTCACGGGCCTTTTAAAGTGGTCACCTTGAAACTAATATGGAAACAGGTTTGCAATTGCGGATTTTTTAAAAAGACCAGGAACCATAAAGTGAGAAGACGGTCAGAGAGCTAAAACTGCGTCCGTGAAGAATGAATTGTTAAAATGGCTGACCTTCTTGAGGTCGGGATTTGGCAGGGTTACCTCAGCAGCGCCTCCGTGGGCTCGGCCCTAGTCAGGCCTTAATGGAGATGTGTCGCACCAAGGTGTGCACGGGGTCCATCGCCAAAACGTGGCAGGCAAGCAGCAGGGGAAACAGCCGCCTGATTATGCACCAGCCCTGGTGGAGCCACTTGCGGGGCAACACTGGGCTGGGTGGGGAGTGGAGTTTAGCCGAGCCTTCCCAAAGGGTGTTTGCCTCCTGTTTCCAGCGGCACATGGGGCTGCAGCGAGTGAAATTTAGTTTGGAGCAATACAAAAGGAGAAGTTATCCCAAGTGTAACCCCATTCCTTGCGTACCTTCAACAAGTGTACTTACCCCAAGTAACTGTAGAAAGATGCCGTGAAGTGCTACAAGTGGCCTGATGTGCTGTCCCTGACTTCAGAAACTCCTAAGCAGAGAAATGGCCCAACTATGACTAAACAGACAACTAATAATGGATGTATAATGAGAACCATATTCAGAGATTCCATCAATCAGCTCTGTTTCTGCATACAGTAAAAACCCAATTTACATATAATTTCCTAGAACCTGGAAGTACTTGATTTTTTTTTGTGTTTGAGCTGACTTCCTAGCTGATGATGTTACCGTGCAGGTGCCTGAGTGATGCCTTTAAATAGTGCTCCTATTCTCTGCTTTTGCCTCTTGCCATAATGATTTCTCTGGTAATAAAACCTGGGTCAGCAGGGTAAAACTGTTGGATTCGATTTCTGGTGACAGTGGAGTTTTTGAAATAAACTTTGTCGTATATAGATTGATAAAAAATTTGCAATACTGGAATGACAGGCATTAATATATGGCTTTTGTGTTTCAGCCTAATTAAAATGATAGGAGAATACAAAGGAAGGAAATCTAAATAGTTGTGCTCTACTGGGGAGTTAAAAAAGGCGGTATTGAGTTGGAGTCCAGTCAGCTGCAAGTGCTAAGTTTGAGTTGTTATTTATTATCAGAATGAAGATAAATGAAATCACCAGTCATTAGCTCACAATGTGTAAAGATCTCTGAAAGGTCTTTGCAGACATAGCAGACTCCCAAGAGGCCACTGCAGCTAGCACCGCTCAACACAGCCCCTCTGCCTCCTTGCAGCAGTTAACAAGATGTGGCAGCTTTGCTGCAGGGTTATCCATACTCAATTTACCTTCTCTTCCACTAATTTGATGTGTAAGGCGTGCCCATGAAGTGAAGCAAGCTGACAACAGCATGAGACAAGTGGGTTACTGAGTAGAGTGCTTTGCTTAGGAGGTGGTGGCTGGTCAGTAGCCATGGTCCTGCATGGGTTAGCTAGTCAGTGTTCATATTGCCACTGAAGTCAATATGTAGGGAACAAATTTAACCTGCAACTTTAAACTTGCCAACTCTTACCCTTTTGTAACTTGGGCTGGTAAGGAATTAAGTGACTGGAGATGTTTGTAACCACCCTGGTAAACAGAAAATAGGTTCTTGGGTGATGGGCTTTCCTCTTTTAGACCTAAGGACCAGCAGGCATCTACTCCCCTTGTTCTTTTAGGCTAGCTAGCAGGAGGATCCAACCCATAAGTAAATAATGAGGAGAGCCTGTGCAAAGTACTATTATGTTACTAGTTACTAGTTTGGATTCACCAAGGGCAAATTGTGCTTGACAAACCTGATCACCTTCTATGACAAAGTGAAGTGCTCAGTTGACCTGGGATGAGTAGTGGACATTGTCTACCTGGATTTCTCCAAGGCTTTCGATATGGTTTCGGTATTTCCTCCAGACGACTGGAGGCTTGCCAATGTGACAGCCATCTACAAGAAAGGCTGGAAGGAGGATCCTGGGAACTACAGGCCTGTCAGCCTGACCTCCGTACCGGGGAAGATCATGGAGCGGTTCGTCTTGAGAGTGCTCACAGGGCATGTGCAGGACAGCCAAGAATCACAGAATCACAGAATCACTAGGTTGGAAAGGACCTTCAAGATCATCAAG
>NW_010549593.1:213075-213467 GCF_000687285.1 Phaethon lepturus | reverse complement strand
GGAGGTTTAGATTGGATATTAGGAAAAATTTCTTCACCGACAGGGTGGTCAAGCATTGGAACAGGCTGCCCAGGGAGGTGGTGGAGTCACCATCTCTGGAAGTATTCAAAAAACATGTGGATGTGGCGTTTCAGGACATGGTTTAGGGGACATGGTGGTGTTGGGTTAATGGTTGGACTTGATGATCTTGAAGGTCCTTTCCAACCTTAGTGATTCTGTGATTCTGTGTTTCCCACAGCCTCCTCCTAGAGAAACGGGTGCATTATGGTCTAGACAAGTGGTTTGTGCAGTGGGTGGAGAACGGGCTGCCAGGCCACGCCCAGAGGGTGGTGGTAAATACCTCCCTTTCAAACTGGCAACCTGTCACAAGTGGGAAACCCCAGGGACCAATA
>NW_010549593.1:157938-212856 GCF_000687285.1 Phaethon lepturus | reverse complement strand
TAAGTGATCTGGATGATGGGATCAAGTGTACCCTGATGAAGTTTGCTGATGGCACCAAACAGAGTGGGGAAGTGAACACTTTGGAAGGGAGAGCCACCCTGCAGGAAGACCTGGATAGTTCGTAAGAGTGGGCTAACACGAACCTTATCAGCTCAGCAAAGACAAATGTAAGGTCTTACACCTGGGAAAACATAATCCAGGAGTGCAGCACAGGCTGGGACCTACCTAGCTGGGGAGCAGCTCTGTGGAAAGGGACCTGGGGGTCCTGATAGACGACAAGCTCAATGTGAGTGAACAGTGTGCTGCTGCAGCAAAGACGGCCGACAGGATGCTGGGTTGCATCAACAGGGGCATCACCAGTACTGATAAAGAAGTCATTGTCCCACCCTACTCAGCACTTGCCAGGCCACACCTGGAATACTGTGTCCAGTTTTGGTCACCGCTATACAAAAAAAATGCAGACAGGCTGGAGAGGGTCCAGAGAAGGGGCACAAAGGTGATCAAAGGACTGGGAAGCCTGCCATAGAGAACTGCATTTGTTCAACCTTGAGAAAAGAAGGCTTAGGGGAGACCTTATCACCATGTTCCAGTATTTAAAGGGTGGCTACAAAGAAGACGGAGACTCCCTTTTTACAAGGAGTCACATGGAAAAGACGAGGGGTAACAGGTACAACTTAATCCTGGGGAGATTCCTTTTGGACACAAGAAAATTTTTCACAATGAGAACAATCAGCCATTGGAATAATATCCCCAAGGAAGTGATGGATTTGCCAACTTTGGACACTTTTAAGATTCGGCTGGACAAGGTGCTGGGCCATCTTGATTAGACCATGCTTTTGCCAAGAAAGGTTAGACCAGATGATCCTTGAGGTCCCTTCCAACCTGGTATTCTGTGATTCTAGGATTATAATTTAGAAGGAGAAGCAATCTATGGTCTAGTAATTCCCATTCACATTTTATTTTCCCCATCTCTAAAGGGCCTGGGTATGGTGTAGTAGAGATGTAGCAAACATTTTATTCCTTTTTCCCTTTCCTTTGTCTCCTTTTCCCTCTAGCAGAGAATGACTTCCTAATCCTGGGAAGAAGCCTGAGTTTCTTTTGGGTCAACCCTCCCTGCCATGTGCTTGACTTCTCATAGGGAGACAAGAGTTGTCACTGATTCACTCACAACTGGTTATTTAAAAATAAATATCTTGGGCTTAACCAGTGTCTTTGTATTCACTAGGGCTGTTATGGACACCTTTCCGTTGTGGATGTTGTTGCACTAACCTGTTCAAGTGTTTTGTATAGCCAAATCCTCTGCTTATTCAGACATAAGGATCCACAGACTGAGGCAGAAAAAGGATTCATCTAGGCAAATGGTATGTTTCAAGCAGAGGCTATAAGAAGATGTTAATTTACTATTCCTCCTCATAAAATGTATAAAGTTTTACCATTATTTTTTCAGAAGACTGTAAGAGATGCTGAACTCAGGACCATCCTAATTAAAAAAATAGTAGAAATATCAATTATAAAACCTTGGGGAGGATAGATTGACTTAACCCCTGCAGCATTACATAGAGCCCCATCACACAGTTACAAAAAGTCAGAGGGACCAAGGGGTTTTAGCTTTGGATGTAGTTAGAATTGTCATGGGTTTTCCTCTAGGCCTTCCTGCTCCTCTGAGAGGGCACAGTGGAAAGCGGAGGCATGGAGGCCAGTGCTGCTTCAGGCAGCAGAAGCTACAGAGTCTGTCTTTGGGATGTACAGGAGACTGATTTAATTTGGGAAAAGTGGAAGACGCCCAAGATGTTGAGGCAGCTGAGGGGGATCATTTGTTATTTACTAAAGGCTTAATCATGCACTTTTGTATCTTTACTCCAATACTGCTGGTCTGTGCTTTTAAGTAAATTTTGTTTTCTCTTGCTGACAAGGCTGGTTCTGAGTGATGTGGCACATGTTTACCATACATTGGGGGATCCTTTAACCAGGATAATGGGATGCTCACAGTAAGCGCCAGCTTTCCAGTGAGCTACTGCAGGGTAGACAGAGCATGGCAGTGTTTGCCTCCGTAGCACCTTCTTGGGTCACTTTACGGGGATGATGTTCCAAAAATCAGGAGAGGAAGAAATGTCTTCCAGTGACTAGCAAACTAGTGACTAGAAAACTCTGACATATGGCAGGCTTTGAAAAGCGCTTATGGTTTTAAGGAGAGAATGTGACATACAGATGTTGGGCTAGCATTGAATAGCTACAAATGAAAACTGGACAAACATGACAAGTTCTGGGAGTTTGCATCCTGTGAGCAGAGCATTGCCTCACATTGAAGGAAATGTCCTAGCAGATACGCCAGCTGCAAGAGGAACAGGATTAAGAATTATATCTGAATTTTCTTGAGTTTAACTGTGGATAGTGGAACGCATTATTTGTAGCTGTTAAAAATGAGATAAATGTTTTCATGTTACTTTAGTGATAGCTCTAATGAAGCAGAATTTTAGGAAGTAGGAAAAGGTCCATATGACTTCAACTACCGCTATATCCCTGGACTGGTAACACCTCTGGAGAAAATGGGCATGTGGCCAACCAAGCTTAAGTATGAGCTCACCTTCCACTGGGACTGCCCATCCTGCTTTCTTGAAAAGCATCTGTATGTGGGGCTTATTTGCAGTGGTCTTTCCTTGGTTGTGGCTTGTCCTGTTGGAGACAGAAGAGGAAGCTTGATCTGGCTTCACACCTTATCCTTTCTCCCTGCATGAAGGCAGGCAAAGAGCCAGCAGGAAAGCAGCAAAATACATGTTGTGCTGGAATGCTTAATCTCTATGCATTTTCCCAGGGAGCGTGGCTTTTCCCTTTTCTTGCATGGTATTTTTGTGATACTGAACATTGTCCATTAATCCGATATCCTTGAGAACTGTCAAAAATAGAACACTCATGTGAGTTGCAGGATTTATTTACCTTCCCCTAAAACACGGAAAATTCTCAAAACACAGGAAATGTATTAGAAGAACGAATCATTATACTGAGGAATTTGGTAAAAGACTGGTTACTTTTTTCCCTGCTGCTCCTCCTGCAATAGAGACTGTCAGGAGCAATAGCAGAGATGTATTTTGCCAAGCATGGAAAAAACCAGAGCACAAATGTGCTTATCTTTCTCTGTTAGTAGAAAGCACACCATTTCTGTGTAATTTGCAGTAGTGGAAAGGGAATTGAGAGATGCCCTGAGCTATGTACTGAGCTGGAGGGAAGGCAGAACAGGCAGGAGGCAACCAGGCAGAAGTGCATTTGCTTGGGAAGCTGAACAGAATTTGACAGAAGTAGTAGTGAAGCAGTCAGAGAAAGATGTGGTTTCTCGTGTTCTCAGGCAGGAATTCCCTCTCCAGACACAGTTCTTGAAAATCTTTGTTGGCTAATAAGAGCAAGACAGTCTCTCGTTGATGTCATGAGAATAGGAGAGCCTAAAGACATCACCAGTAAGAATGTACAAGTTCAAGTAAAATAAGAATTGATTGCACCTTTGAGTGAAATAAACTACTGTGAGACACAGGCAGTGTTAGCGGTGATTTCATGCTGGGTGAAGCCAGCAGTGCCTGGGAGGCATGAGAACAGGATATTTCCAGACCAGAAAGATTCCTGATAAATGCTGGTGGCATTTCCCTCCCACCTGACACTGCTCTCGCTGTAGCAACGCTGTAATGCAGTTTGCATTCTTGGGTGGGATTGACATGAGACTTAAGAACTGCTCTGGGGCTCTGAATTTCCTAAATCTGGAATTCTCCATGTCTTAACAAACGTCCTTTGATTGAGGTAGCATTTTCTTCTGCATGATGCATGGGTCAGTGCAGATGGGGTGTACATGACACTGTTAGCTGGGTCTAAGAGGCTTTCCAAATCCTCAACAGTGCTTCAGAGCGGGCCCCAGACAGTTCATAAACAATGACTTTGCCTGCTTATGGGAGAGCTGCTTGACAACTTATTTAATTACTGGGTGGAAAAAAGTTTAAACATTAAGAACCAAACCATGTGTCATGTTCTTTAAGAAAGAAAGTAGTCTGAGGAAATCATGTTGTTATTATCCAACATATATGCAGTGTACTGGTCATGCTAAAAAGTCATAGAGAATATTCTCGTCAGTGCTGTTTCCTCTCAGTTTTACTGTGGCTCATTTACACTAAAACTTGCAATAAAAGAGTTGGGTATGTTTGATGCTGCAGTACACTCAAGTTAGCTTTGATATCCAAAGCCATCTAGCTATGGCAGCACAGACCATTGCATGGGCTAATTTACACTGCAGACAGACTTAACCACGGACAAGGTATTTTCTTAGTGAGGGAGCAGATACTTGTGTTGTCCACAGATGAGCCTGTGGGAGAGAGCATTCTCCTTTGTGGAAGGAGACCTGGTCAACAGACAGATGTTCACTTTGCCAGCAGCTGTTCTACTTAAGATATTACCATCCCCAGATGTTCAATATTCCCATCTTGCATACGTTCCTGAGCTCCGCCAGTGGAAAGGAGCCAGGAAGCACTTGCTAAATGGGCTTCAGGCAATGTCAGCTGCATAAGCTCAAGCAGCTGATATAGGTGGATTGAGATAACCTGACTGCCTTTGCCTGAAGCTCATGCAACCCTTCTCCTTTGCAAACCGCTGAGTATGGGATAGCCTCCAGTTGGCAATGCTAAGATCTGGAAGGCAACCATCAGCTGGTGGTCTTAGGGTCACAACTGCCGCCCTTATTCACACTTACCCTTTCCCTTGTGCTCATCAGGGATGAAGTATATGTTGTTTTAGACCATCTTTATGGACCTTACGTTTTTGAATTTCCAGAGGCCTTGTTCATCAGGGCTTCTCTGACTTATTCCTGATTTCTTATGCCCCTCTGTAAGATGAAAATTAAGTTCTTGTTTGTTCCTTACTTCCAGCACTCAAAGCAAGCCTGGCTTGGAAACCCTAAGCTGGCCCAGCGTTGAGTGTGGAGGACCTTGGTGTAACGATGGGGCCTCGGAGGGGTTGGTTTTACTTGCAGTGTTTGATGTTGTGAATTCTCCGAGTGATGCGTGATCCAAACTCACCCACCCTCAGCCTCCCCTTGAGCGGAGTGGGTAGCTGCCTCCTGGAAAAGATTGGGCAGAAGGTTGCCAGATTCTGATTCATTGCCATAGGCATTTGGAGGTTCCCAGCAGAAATCTCCTGTGTACAGGGAAAACATTTTCCTAATTAAACCTACAGATTCCAGCCATCTCTGTGAAGCTGTGTAGTGGTCTTGCCTAATTCAGCTCTTGGGGAACAGGCAGTTGAATGGAAGAAAGCAGAGGTCTGGAGTGGCGTCACAGTGGGAGGACTCGGCTGGGGCTGGCTCATGGAGCTGTGTGCAGCTCAGTTCCCAGCCATCCTTTTGCTGAGGAAAGCTCCCCAGCAACCCAGCAGGGAGAGCCCTGCGGTGATACCGCTGCCAGATATGATGCTGCTGCAGGTCACTCAGGCTCACTATTGGATGAACAGCTTCATGCTGTGTGTAGTGGATCTGTGACATGAGATAAAAATGGCAATTTACAGAATAAAAATATTTCTATGAAAAACACAAATCCCTAAAGGTGGGGAGGGGGAGAGAAAAGGCTCAGAGAGAGAGAGGGAAAAGGAGAGAATCACAGCATTGCAGTCATGGTTGAAGTCATGTTATCTTGATGAAATATTGGCTTTTAAGTGTCCATGGAGTGCTAGTGTGTTCTTGCTTGGACAGTTCTTTACCAGCAGATGTGATCTGTGCAAACTTTACGTTGCTCTTGTGTTTCTGTGGGCCACGCTCTTGGGGCTGCATAACAGAGGCAAATTTTCTCCTTCCAGGTTTGCAGTGGTAAGGGGCCTTTATGGTCTTTTGATTTCCAAGAGGGATCAGAGAAATGAAAGGCTTCATTAGAAACACTCTTTTCAACTAAGAGAAAAGCAACAAGGATGAATCAGAGAGGAATTTTTGCCAGTGCTGGAGATTCCTAACAAGGAACTGCCACACAAGCTCTTCAGCAACAAATTCCCAACAGCATGTCTCATTTCAACTCTTTAAATTTTAAAATTTAAGTCTAAATAAACATTATTTAGAAAAGAGTTTACTTGGACGTTTCCATCCTTTCCGTTCCATTTATTTCACTTCCATCTGATGAAATGCTTCATATAAAAGAATTATTTTTTAAACAGTCTTGGTGGATTAGAAACATGGAGAAGTGGAAGTTGAAGATTTCTTTTTGAGCATTACTGGTGGGAGCAAGAAAAGGGAGGAATTGCTGTTTTTCCCTTGAATTTTCACAAGTAAAATGTTGCTTTAAAAATATGTTAACTGTTGATTTTAGGGTGCTCATGGTTCTTCTGTTTTTTGATGGAGAGGGACTTTAGTAAGTCTCTTCAACATATACTACAGGCAATTTTTTAAATTTTGTTTTGTTTATTTGTATTGCTTTGTGGCATTTAAAAATAGCTGCAAATATTGGATTTCTGTTTCATTATATATAATTCTAATACCACTCTGAAACCCTGCATGTGGTTAAAAAGTTTCACTCTGGGGAAAAAAAAAAGTGCTTTTTTGCTCTCCCTTTTAATGAATTTGTAAATGGGACAAATGCATGGTGCAATCTGCAAAGAATTTACACCAAAGTAGAAGAATCCCTGTTTATGCGTGTCTGACATCTGTACAGGTTTTCTTCTTCCTCTCTCTCTTTCACTCTTTTAGGAACAAAGAGTGAATAATTACTTCAGAAAAAGAATCTGTTAAAATAGTTTCTGTCAAATTCATCTTTGGTATAAGGAGCTGCTATTTCACTGTGTTCAAATTGCCTTTACTAGAGTGGCATTACCTTATGTTGTGTGTGAGTTTGGCCATAAAACCTTACCTGACTACTCTGGAAAGCTCCTGCACCTTTCTTGAGAAATCCTTGCATTAGGAAATATCCTGTCCGTGGTCTTGCTTACACAGAGTGCATTGTATTTATGAAAGAATTCTGGTGCTTTTGAAAATCTGAGTTATTTTTTTTTTGAACTTTGCAGTAAAGCTGGAAAAAAGGAATTAAAAAGAAACATAATTCAGACCTGTCTTGACTTAATGAGATTATTATGGAATAGACTGATTCCTTTAGGATTTGCCAGAAAAAAAGAAAAAAAAAAAGAAAAAGCTACAGGAAAAAAAGAAAAACTAAAGGTAGCATCTATCAAGTTAGTTGTGTGTATAAAAATTATACATGAGGAGTCCAGAGTTTGCCTCAGATACAGTAGTTGCCTCATACTCTGAGTGATAACGTGACTGATTGTCCTTCCTTGCTTCCTCTTAGTAAGAGGGGGAGAAAAAGAAGACGACAGTACTAATATATCTTATGTTGTTAATGCTGATATGCGATCTAAAGGGATTTGAGCCAACTTGGAGAACTCTTTGAAACCAGCAGTAAAATTAATTAAGAAAGTTTGAGAGGGCTAAGGATGGAAGGGATAATACAGAGATTTCATTTGGCTTTGAAGAGGAGCCCTTCCTAAGCAAGTGTTTCACATTTGGGAGGAGAGCTGGGAGGAGGATGAAGTTGCAAAATCATCCCTTTTTCGTTACATTTATTTTGGTTACTCCAGATTGTTTAAAACAGACGTGAGTTGAGAGGGGAGGTCTCATACACACACAAATTGAAGCGTTGGTTTCTAGAGAGTGATGCATTTTCTTCTGTGTCTTCACTTAAAGACAATCCTCTTAGTTCTGGTACATGCACTTGCTTAAATGTCATGGGAAGAGTAAACAGCGTTTTGAGGGATGCTCCCAGTAGCAATTTCTCTTCATCCTTATTTTGCTGCTTCTATTTAATTTATATCTGAGGAAGAAACCATGTTATGCCTGTGCCAAAACAAGACCCCTCTGCTGCCTCTCCTACAACACTTCTCTTGCTAATGCCACCTGGAGAAAGCCTGGCACACAGAATTTGGTGGCCCTCCTCAACCATTGAAATTGTTGACTAAACTTTCTTTCCTTGAAAGGCAGAGTAGACTTCTAAGTAGATTTGGTTTGGTTTTCCCTTTGCATAACTCCTAATTTGTGCTGGGGAAGACAGTTCGTGCTTGCGGATTACCATCTGGACAAGCTTATTGCAGATTTTTACAGAGATCTTGGGAGAAATGGAAGTCTCAAAGTCAAAAATAACCTTTTTATCTAATCTTCTCAAAATATGGTGATTAGCAAATCCTAACCAGGACTTAAGGATGTACAGGATTTGGCAGAGTTATGCTTACACTTGCAAAAAATTCAAGCCTTTCTTTTTCTGCAATCTGAAAATGTATGAGAGAAAAAACATTTTCTCCTAAAGAAATAATGAAATTATTATGAAAATAAAGTCCCTGTAGAGTCTTTGAACTACAAACAAAATGGAATTGCCAGTCAGACTCCCCTGGTGTTATTGAAAAAATATCAGCTTAATGTCAGTCAGAATAACTTTTTTTTAAAATTAAATGCTTGATCGATCCTAAAAATTAAGAGTTCAGTAATGTTAAGAATAGCCAATAACAGAAGTGCTTGTCACCCACAGAAAAGAGAAAAATAGAAAGTCCTTGGCTACTCTAGTATCAATTTAACTTGGAGACAAAATTGCAGGGACCTCATGCAGGCTCACTTGGCAACAATTACCTTCTTCAGTCTTCTGTTTCTATCATCCATTTCTATTTTTAGCCCCATCTGTAAAAATATGTTTTTGCCAAGGAGCAAAGGCAGGATAAATTGCAGACAGCATGTAAGCAAACAAAGAAATCACAAAGCGTACAGGACAGTCACAGTTGCAGTTTTCTTAAGCTGCTTCCCGTTCGTTCTCTGGCTTTGTGTTACCTATTTAGACCATAAAGCTGTTCAGGCAAACACTTAGTCTTTTGGCTTTTTCATTTATGCTTAAAGCCCGCTGCACATTGTTTGTACCTATGTAAATACATTCCTTACTCTTAGCGGAGAAGATCTGCACTGCCCCACTCCAAGGAGAACTGGGAAATTTTTGTTACGTCATTTAGCAACAGTGCTTTGTACAAACACCTGTAACAGGTGCGGGCAGCTTCAAGTTCTCAGCTCATGGTCTACCTTTTCTGGGACATATTACCTAGGTACAGTGCCACGCTAAGAGGTCAGTGTGGCCTGCAGGCAAGCCAGGAGTGATGTCTCATCTCTGGCCAGCTCAAAATGTTGAAAAAAGGAGATTTGTGAGCACCTTTCTGTGCAGCCATGCTGCAGAGGTCTTACTGCCACTAAAATATGTAGACCTGAGCATAGTCTGAAGTGAAGATAGTTGGCTGTGGAGAACAGCTACCATTTGGAGTAGGACAGCTTTTGGTTATTCAACGTGGGCACTTTTGTGCCATTGAGTAGTGCACCTGGCTGCTTGCTGTTGTGCTAGGAAGGTATGGGTCTCCAGTGATAAATCCTTTATCATGTCTGCCAGTGCTCTGGAAATGTCTTGGATAGTCATAGGGTCTGAGGTGGCACGGGCTAGCGATGTGTATGAGAATTTTGCCCAGAGGGACTTTTTAGCTAGTGTGGTCCATTCTTACAGCTCTAATTTGCTCTAACTGGTCACTAATTGGAAGATGGTTTGTCTTGAATTGCTGATGGCTAGCAGCCACCTTCTAATTGCTATTTGTTCACATGTCTGTTCACGGTTTGATAGTACATAATTATCCTTGAATGATGTTTTCTTCTGGCATTCATTTCTCTGGGGGGCAATGTGAGTACTGAAAAGCTCCTTTGCGATGTAGGGTAAAGATGTAGGAGGTGGTCATTGTATGTATATAGTCAGTAAGGTATTGGGCTTCATCTGATGTATCTACTAACTGTAGTATGTAAATTATTAGAAGCACATTTACTGTACGAAATACATGAAAATGGATTATAGCATGCTAGCTCTGTGAGCTAGAAGGCTGGACTCCTTAAATTCAGTAGAAAATTTTGCTTTGTGTGTTTTTTTTTTCTCTCTTTACAGTAACCCCAGGAACTACATACAGTGCTTTTGTATGGCATATGGTAACTTTAGCAAATACTGGTTCACTGAAATGGAGCAGTCAGTTGGAAAATTCCTGCAGGGGAAGTGCAAGCCTTCCTCATCCCATGAGGACTGCGCTGTGGAAACTGGCCACTTTCTATGCCTAATCAGACCTAACACATGTAGCACCAGTGACATGCTAATAAAACTGTCAGGCCTCGGGACCAGATATTTACACCCATGTTTTTAGATTCTCTGTAAGAAAAAAGAAACTCTCCTTGTGGATGAAAAATGATGTGTGAATCTGTAAGGCTAGGCTGAAAAGAAACAGATGCTGACATTTCTAGAGTTAATATTTTTGCCTTAAAAACACTTCTGTCATCAGCCTCCACTTATAAGAGCGGAGGAGCACTTATCTAAATAAACATGGCAGCTGTTTTATATGATGGGCCTGTTTTTTAAATAGTAAAAAATATTGTATCATTTTGAAAGGTATAGCTGCCTTTAGTGTTAATTTACAATAATATGTTGGAGTGTATAGCTGTTTCTTGCTTTAGAATAATTTCAGATGACACTTTCTCACATTATCTGAAAACCTTCCTGCAAGGTCAGCATGAGCAAAGGGAAGTTTAATAACTGGAAGTGCATGCAGCTGAGAATACTGCAAATGCTGCAAACTTGCTGAGGAGAGTTGTGGATTGCAATCTCAGGAACATGTTAAAAAAATTAAAGAGTAGGGAAAAAAAGACAAGAGGTTTTGGAGAAGTAAATTATCTAAGTTCTCTGCCTGTGGGATAAGGGTTACAATATAAATAACTCACATTTTTTTCAAATGTCTTTGCTCTACTAATTAACTTCTTTCTAGTAGTTCAACAAATCCTGCACATAAAAATGTGTGATTATGTTTCCTATGAGCATCTTTAATGAGTCACTTTACACTGATTTGAAGACCATTTTACATCATTAGACAGGTACAAAGGAGACTTAACAGGGCCAAGGAAAGACCTACACCTGCAACCAAAGCCAAATTTTATTTGCTTGCTTATTATCTCTCTCAGGGACTATTAATAGCTTTTGATGATGAGGCAGTAAGCCAAATATAAGACTGCGCTGTAATTTGCATTTCCAATTGCATGTGGTGTGATCTCCATTCTTAGTCTTAATATGATGTAAGTATTTTCTGAAATGTAAAATGCAGAAAGATCTTCCTGTGTGAGATGTCCCAGAATGTGAAAAATTCTTCCTTTGGGGTATGTGACCTCTTCATTAGGCTCTAGAAACATAATCCTTCTTTCTCGACCACCTAATGGTTTCATATGGATCTTTTCATTTTTGACTGCTGGATGATGTTTATTAAGAGGACGATGGAGTGCTTTCGTCTTGGGCTGTGCCTCTATTCTGAAGTGCTTTGGTTAGCAGGATATTATTGGGAAGGTAGATACAAGTATTTCCAACTCCTCTGGCAGTCTTTTGGAATGAAGTTGGCCATGTGCTGTGGCCTGAACGTGGCCTGTGTATATGGCCTCACAAAGAATTTAGATATAAGACCATCCAGTTTGTGAATGTCATGTGAGCTTACCTCAGAGATAAGTGCCAAGCTGGTTGGCTTGCTGTAACAGTGCTGACCCAGAACAAGAACAGCAGCAGGCCTTTAGACAGGTGCCAGAAGAACTGGCCTGGCTAAAATATAGCCAGCCCTGGAGTGCTGTAGGTGCCTAAATGGTTAAACCCATATTTCTGTAGATTCTACAACATGCCTAAGCTGTCCCTGAGGAACCTACAATTTTTATAGATCTGGGCATCAGCCTTTTACAGATGCATTGCTGCCAATGAGAAGCCAGTAATTAGCAACAGAATCCCACCCATAAATTAACAGCAGTAGCTGGATATGAACTTTATTGGGAAAAAATTGGAAGAAAAGACAGGGGAGACCTGAGTGTATGTCAGGGTCCATGCAGGGATGTGAAGGAGGAATGGACTGCTCAGGGTTTCATCCATCCCATGCATGTGCAGAGGCTTTGCAAGCCACGAAGGAGGGGAAAAAACAGTCATTCCTCTACCAGTCTTGCTAGCCAGGACTGGGAAATATCAGAATTTGCTGCTGATGCTTCTGTAAGTCATTACCCCTGGAGGAAGAAGGAAGTGGTAGAGGAACTATGACTTGTAAATGATTCCTAATCAAAGTGCTTCCCAAGGCTATTCCTGGAGAGCTGCAGATTCCTCAGCACCCCTTGCTCAGGCTTGTGTTTAAGACTAAAACGTGTTACTTTCCCTTGATCACAAGCCAGAGTGTGCCCTATGCTGGAGTAAAGCCAAGCCATATCTCTGGGGAGGGACAGCTCTAGGTAGTACAAAACAGTCGAATTGTGCACTGTGGTATTACGGATGTTAGTATAGTGCTGTTGGCCTACAGTGAGTCTAATCCTATAACCACTTCAGGTAGACTGAAGCTACCCTTGTGACTGTTTCACTGTAGGAAGAGTTTCGTAACTGGTTTCATAAAGGTAGCCTAGGTTTCCTAAAACTTTATTTCCAAGAAATCCTCTGAACGAGCTGCAGTTTAGCACTTTGCTGAAGTCTGCATAACTTGAAAAACTTTAAAGTGTATTTTTAACTCTCTTTGCTAAGTGCTTAGGACAAACAAGATCTCCCATTAATGAAAACCTTTGATGGATGCATTAAGGAAGCAGTGCATATGTAATCCTATATTTCCTGAAGTTACCTCAGCAGTATACATGGAGCATAACATTTAAGGAGGGTACGTGCATGTATAAAGGTCTTGTAAAAAGCTGTAAGTAGTGTCCTTACTACTGCTACAGGAGTAAGATTTATTTTACCACGGATGTTCTGCATATATCAGTGTGCTTTATCATCAACCCTTCAGGCAAGGGCATCCATAAATTGTAGAAACAGCCAATGAAGGATTAAGTCTCAACCTCTCCAATACCTCATTGCCCTGAATCACTGAGGGAGATTTGTTCTCTTCGCTTGTGAATGGAACAGTGACTTGGTGTGGGCTATTCTGGCAGGTTTTGACCTAATAACAGCTTTTCCAAATTCAGGTGTGTAGGCACCTTCTTTTCAATTGTGTGCTTTTTCCCTTTTCCAAGAACAACCCTAGCTGGCTTTATTTATGACCTTATTTATACATTTGCACCTCCCAAAAATGAAGCTTCAAACTGTGCAATGAAATGAAGTTCATATTGTCTACAAGAAAGTATCCACCCTGATGAAAATGAAGCCTTTATTTTGTTTTTAAATGCCAGATGTCAAAACTTGGGCATTCAGAGATTTAATTCACTCAAGTCTTGCAATTTAGTCCTGCAGATAACTTAGGGTGAATTATTTAAAACTAATACTCTAAGGCAAAGCTGTGTGGATACATCTGTAGAGTTTCTTGTCATGAACAAGTGTTTTAAAGAATGATGATGAAGTGAGAGTCAGAATTATCACCTTTCTCAGGACTACAATGGTACTAGTATTCTGCGTGTGCAAGAAACACACTGGGGACCCTGGAGGGATTTAATAACTGTGTATCTCTGCGAATAGCCTGTTCAGAAGGAAAAGCTGTTCTCAGAATGGAGGCCAGTACTGTGCCGTAATGTGGGAACTGGAAGTGAGGGTAAAGGTACTCACCGATAGCTGCCAAAGTGTGGGGTTTATAGGAGTACCGTTTATTGTAGGACATAGCTAGAAAAGCTTGTAAGGTAGTATCACAAAGCTTATGCTGCAGAAAAAGAAAAAAAAAAGGAAAACCTTTGTGCAAGTTTATCTTATGAAAAGCCAGTGCTATTTATAGCAGTGACTATCATTTTGCAAGCATCGAGTTAGGACTTCGAAACGTTATGCAAATGCACTGGTGGTGTATACACAACTGTACACCCACTGGACTGTGCTTCATGTGTTCTTGACGCCAATGAAAACAAAGCAGCCTCCAACTGATTCAGGGGAGAAGTCATGGCTGCAAGAAGCCAGGACCTGCTTTAGAGAGCTACTGCTCTGCTTCTAATAACTGAAGTTAGGAAAGTCCTTGGATTTAACCCTAACTTTCTTATTATCTGGGATGGGACATGAATAAGCTGAAGAAGCTTGTTAGTGGTTTTTAATAGTTTTTCTGGCCACAGACAGTTTCCAGTGTAGCATGTTTTATTGCAATTTTTCGTAGAAACAGTTCTTTTTAGAAGAGAAATAAATAATCATGTGGCTCACGGCAAAGCTTCCCCAGTCACTGGAGACCTCTGGTGTAACAGCTAAATTAATCACAAATAGCTGAACTCTCTCCTGCAGTGGCATGCCAGAATTGTTTCCTTGCCAATGTGTTTGCTTCCCTTCTTCTGTCCCCATGAAGCTGCTGCTCTTTACCCCCAAGGAGGTGGGGAGCTCTACCCCTTTCTGCAGTGTGGTGCTGCCCTGCTGGCCCATTCCTGGTTATATGGTTATCTTGGCTCATTTTTCACCATTGCAACTTTTGGGACTTTTGTTCAAAATGCTGTCATCCAAAGCAGACAAAATCAGTGGAAAGACTCCCACTGATTTATATGACCTTTGATGCAGCCCTTGCCTACTTCTTGCCTTAAAATCTACCTCTTCCACCACGTGTATGTCTTCTAACCTCCAGCATTATAGAAAGGCATTGTGCTATAGGGAGTGCTCTACGGTGCTAGATCCCTATCCCTGTTTTCCCTAGTAGCATTCAGAGAGATGACTTGGCACTGTTTGACTGTGCCCTGTGCAGCAACTGGCAGGGAGATTAGAGAGAGAAGCATAGCCTATGGAAGGATGTCTGGTTTATAGGAAACACCAAGATATATGTGGAGGATATGTGCAGTGGTACTTGCAGCTGTGGCATTTCTGTTAAGTAGCTCTCTATTAACAAACAGCTATTTTAAATTTCAGAAGTCTGAAGCCCTTTGATACTACTACCCAGCATGGACTATATAAGGCGCAGTGGCAGTGATCTGTTTAATGAGACATGCAGCAAGGAAGAGAGTTTGATTAGTAAGTGTGTAAAACGGCAGCAAGTAACGGAGGTGATGTGAAAGGATTCAGACTAGAGGAAAAGCTGTATTTGAGATGCTGGCCAATCATCTCCATGCTGAGAGCAAGAACTAACCTGCTATGTAGCACTGAACAGTGTTGGTAAAGTTGAGAAAATGAAGAAAAAGAAAAATATCTAACTTTTTAGATATTCTCTTGCTGGGAAAAAAATTTTGAGAAATAAGTGATGCTCTGCTGCTGGGAATAGTGCCTGGGATAATTAAACAGTCCACAAAGGTGCTTGAGGTGCAGTGTGAATCCAGACATCTCTGAATTGTAGACAGATACTGTTGATTTTTTTTTAACTCACTCTCAACTAGCAGAAGAAGGAGTACGCACTTATATTACAGAGTTGAAAGCTCTGCCTTCTGCATGTAACTTTATAGAAGTTCAAGAGTACCTGATGAAAGACAGAATAATTTGTGGGACACATTACTTCTGCTTGCAGGAGTGATTTGCTGAAAGAAACAGATCTACCCCCAGGAAAAAACCTGAGTTGTTGAACTGTCCAGGAGAAGGATCAATAAAATAACAGCTCCCAAAGCAGAACAAGTATGTGGGCTCCAGCTGAAAGCATCCAGCACTCATAGTAGTTGCAGGCCAGTCTGGAACACAGTTATCATGAATCTGTGTACAGGAAAGACAGGAACAAAAATGCCTCCTCTCATGGGAATGGTGCAATAGGTATGTGACAGGCACCTGTCATGTCCCATTGCCACTGCTAACCAAGGAATAGAGATATTGTTCCAGGAGCAGCAGAAGTAACAAATCTCTGTTTCTGTAGATGTGTGGCCCTTGCTCCTTTATCTGCCCTAACTCCAATAATCTGAGCTTTCCTCCAGTACCTCCACGACAAGAGCACCAAGCAAAAGGTCTGGGAGATGCTGCCTGGATTGCCAGCTGCTGCCAGCTGCTGCCTAACACTGTGGGATGCTTTCTGGTGTCCCTTCTGGGAAAGAAATTGGGGGCTCTTTACTCTCTGCAGCAGTCCAGTTCTCACAAAACTTGCAGGAACTTCACATCCTTGAGGTCTTAATGTCATATTGATTTTTGCTGTCTTATGTCTATATACCTTTTTCAGAGGAGTCCCTTGATCATTTGTGGCTGGAGCTGGTCAGGGATTCACAAGCTACAGGTGTGCCTGGTTTGTGCTTGCATAAACCTTCTTTCCTTAGAAAATCAGTCTGAAAGGGGAAAAGTACACACTGTGGTTAAACCTTTCAAGGCTTCAAGTGAAGAGGGGCTATTTACAACATCACTTTCAACAGAGCCAAGAGCTCAGTGTGTAAGACCTGAAGGGGAGAGGCCTGCTGGCTGTTCAGCTGCTAGAATCTGCAGCTAGGCTGTTGGGTCAGTGAGCGATTTCATTTCAGCCAGATTGTGAAGCCAGATGCAATATAATCCCAGTAACACTTCTGCACAGCACTATTAGACCACAGAAATATGACCAAGTGCTGGTTGCGCTGAGTCCCCCGACTGAGAGCAGAGTGCCTCGTGACCTTCCCCAAGGAGCCCTTCTGCAGTTCCAGCAACTGAGAAATTTTAAGAGTTGTGTCTCTGCCTGTGCATACTTAAAGAAAACTACTGTGCAACCCAAGATTTCATTTTCCAGAATGTTCCTTTTCACCCAAGGCAGTAAATATCCTGGTCCTCCACCTCCTCCCACAGGAGAGTTGGTGCAAATCGTGTTTCAAAACTTGAAAGAACCAGGACCAGCAGCTCCCCAGCACTCCAATTTCAAAGTGGAGAGCTATACCCCAGAACAGCATACTTCAGTCTCTGGGAGGATGCTGTGATATTTCAGCAAGCACAGCAAACCACTTCCCTCTGAAAAAGAAAATTTATTTTCATCATCCAAGCAATCCCAGGAAATGTGGCTCTCAAGAAGTGGAATAGATGACAAGACTAGATCGTCTTGGAACTTACATGAGTCGCTTTGTACACATTGTATTTGGTTGATGAAAAGCATGACAGTATTTAGAGGCTTCATCCTACCCTAATGGATAATTTAGTTAATTCCTCACCAGCTGGATACAACTGCATAGAGATTAATTTACAAAAGAGGGAGGCTTTTTGGTTCCTGATTTTAGGTCAAGGTGTTCCAACTCTGTGACACTTTGCAACTGCACTTGCAATTTGCTAGGACCTCAGGGGCGTGAATTTACATTAGTTGGAGACAACTAATTGAGTTTTCTTATTAATATAGGTTGTTGATAACACAAACAGTACACCTAACTACTTGTATCATAAGGGTGCACATGGAGGAAGGGGTGGTAGAGTTAAACTCTTACCTGTTAAAAATTGATGGAGTTCTTTAGGTGTCTCTTGGCTGTGTCAAGGAATGCCTTTGCATCAGATTGGAAGAAAACAAGCTCAAGGAATGGGTCTGTGTAAACTTCATGAGGTTCAACATGGCCGAGTGCAGGGTTCTGCCCCTGGGTTGGGGCAACCCCCAGCATCAGTAGAGGCTGGAGAATGAAGAGACTAAGAGCAGCCCTACTGAGAAGGACTTGGGGGTACTGGTGGAGGAAAAGCTGGACATGAACTGGCAATGAACGCTCGCAGCCCAGGTGGCCAACTGTATCCTGGGCTGCATCAAAAGCAGTGTGGCCAGCAGGTTGAGGGAGGTGATTCTGCCCCTCTACTTCACTCTGGGGAATCCCCACGTGGAGTGCTGCATCCAGCTCAGGAGCCCTCAGCACAGGAAAGACATGGACCTGTTGGAGAGGGTCCAGAAGAGGGCCACAAAAATGATCAGAGGGATGGAACACCTCTCCTGTGAGGAAAGACTGAGAGAGATGAGCTTGCTTAGCCTGGAGCAGAGAAGGCTCTGGGGAGACCTTATTGCAGACTTCCAGTACTTAGAGGGGGCTTCTAAGAAAGATGGGGACAGACTTTTAGCAGGGCCTGTAGCGATAGGACAAGGGATAATGGTTTTAAACTAAAAGAGGGTAGATTTAGACTAGATATAAGGAAGAAATTTTTGACAATGAGGGTGGTGAAACACTGGCACAGGTTGCCCAGAGAGGTGGTAGATGCCCCAATCCCTGGCAACGTTCCAGGTCAGATTGGATGGGGCTCTGAGCAACCTGATCTAGTTGAAGATGTTCCTGCTCATTGCACAGCGGTTGGACTAGATGACCTTAAAAGGTCCCTTTCAACCCAAAGATTGTATGATTCCATGATGATTCTATGAAAACAGTGAGAAAGGATAGTTTAAGAATTGTGCCTTTGCCCCAGAATTTGCTCTGGAATTTTAGATATAAGATTCTTTCAGTTTACCATTTTTAGTCTGTATAGATTTTAACTAATTTAAGACAACAATATTTATCCGCACTAATCTGTATGATCTAGTATTAAAATGAAAGTGAGGCCTTTAAAATATTTGCTGTGCATGCAATTCTTAGGACACCCATTTGGACTGTCACTAGGGCCACTTTCTAAAGCCTTCCTATAGTATTGATATGGCAGCAAATATGGTTTAAGATCTAGATCCAGAGTTTAAAAATCTAGCACACACAAGGCAGTGTAAATACATGCTGTTTTGAACAGAAGCTCAAGATCTTCCTATTCTGAATTTTATCCAATACTTTCTAAAGAGGCATTTTTTAAATCCTAGTCTAGACAATAGATCAGGCTGCAGGGATGTGGGAAGCTCTGGCTTGTCTATCTGTCTGTTTGCTGAACTGATTGATGTACTCTTTGCTTTTCTGCTGAGAACTGTTTCACTACTTTGTGCATTTCCTAAAAACCTTTTCCCTCCCATGACCCTTCCAGGCAACTCACTGTGCATGACATGGCTGTTTCAGAGACCCTGAAATACTGCGTAAAGCTGAAGCTACTCCCAGAGGCTATCTGCCACATACTGCACCAGCATTCTTATAAGAACCTGAGTGCCTTTTGTCTGATTTGGGGGAGAACACCTATTTTATTTCGAGATTAAAACCACACTCCAAATATGGTATCCTCTCACTTTTGTGCCTGAAGTCTAATTACATAACACATCAGGGATTGTACATCTGATTGTAAACTCAAGGTATGGGTTTACAAGCATGTGATTCCAGGGACATTTTGAAGATGTTTGCATAGTACATGTTGCTGGCCTCTTTTATGTATTTAATACATGTTTGGCAGGTAGTGGAAGTCTTTACTATCACACAGTAGTTAATACGTCAGACAGACGTCAGGCAAGTGTATGCAAGCCAATACACTATCCAATTCACGTAGGAAGCCTTAGACACATAAATGAATGTGGTGTAGTGAAATAGGAGTCCTGGTATGACTTAATCTTTTTTTTTTCAGAATGTTAATATTCATCATCATCTGAATCTCAGATGATATATCTATCTTTTTATCAGCAGATTTCTATTCATTGCCTTTATGCTATTGCTGTCAGAAAAATGATGTCTCTTAGTATGTTCATGGTGGCTGTAGTCACCCACACTGTGCTAGAGGAGTAAAGACAAACAGTCATACAGTTGTGTGTTTATTTGGCTTCTCTTGCCACTGGCATGGGACAGACTTGCTCAGTCGTGACCCTGTTGAACTTTCAAAGGTATTTTTCATGCTGGTGGCATAAAATCTTTATTCATAGCTGGAGACAACCTTGAACATCTGTCTTAGTTCTTACAGAAACCCCTGCTGAGGCTACAGTGTGTGCCTGACCTTGCTCTAAATGCTCTGCATTTGAGAGAAATGTAATTTTGATATTTCTTCATATATTTTTTTCCCTGTAAGGATAGCCTCACTGGTGGCAAATGAACCTTTCACACTTCTTCTAGAATGAAAGTTAAAAATAAATGCCCACAATGCACTGTGAGCTGAATCCTAATACCAGCACTTAGACAAAATATTCTGCAAAATCAATGGAAATTTTACTTTTGTTGGAGGATTAGCAAAGTCTTTCAAGCACAAGGTGAACATAGGGCAAAACTAGGGAGGAATCTTTTTTAGATGATTTACAGCTTCATTAAAACACAGAGATAAAGCCTGAAAGAGAAATGGAAAATGAGAAGGCCACAAGAAACATGGTTCTTGATAATACTGAAGTTAACCTTTAACATTAAATAACATGTATATAAAATATTATTAGACATGCTCATTATCAGTAGCAAAAAAAATTGGGACTATGGAAACTGAGATTTCATGAGTGCTTTCAAAATCTGCCTATGTCAAGGGAAGCTCTGCTGTTGGTGGTCACTGTTCTCACCCTGATGGTAGATGAAGCCCAAGGCTCTTGGACATTAATTGCAACAGGCTCCTCCCAACCTTTGGGGAGTTTTTGGACAGGCAGTTTTTTCTGCAGACATTTTTCTCCCCGTCTGTCCTAGCACACAGGCTGCATGTGGGTAGCTTGCCTAGAAACTGCAGTCTATCCTTCATCCAGTGTCTCCAGCAAAGTCAGCCACAGCCTGGATGGGTGCATCTCTCAGCTCTGCCAAGCTTCTTGTGTCCTTATTGAACAGTGAAGTATTGTAGTAGAGGTAAGAGTTTAGCAGAAGTGGATGGATGGGTAGCTAGACTAGCTTCATGCTTTCGTTTTAGGGAAGACTCATCGTCTGTCTTTCTCAAAGATGGACCTCTCGCGGAAGAGTTGGAAAATACTATTTCATCTTCCTCTCTTCTGTCTCTTGAGAAAGCTGCTGAGATGAAATGATGCCTCAGTCCACACCACCCTCTGAGCCGATGCCAGGGAGCCTCTTGCTTTGTTTTGCAGATGTGAGGTGGCAGCAGGAGTTATAATGTTTTTGTCTCCGAGATGGAAAATTAATCTTTTCATTGTAAACTGTAGATTTCTTACACCACCTGCTCCCTCCAGAGGACCATGGACTGCAGCAGCATCCCCTGATTAAGGCTTCATGTAACTATCGCTCAAGGATTTATTTGCCCAGCTCTTGAATAGCATTTCCACAGGAAGCAGATGTCGCTTATGCTTTATTGGTCTGTGCTGGCTTCCAGTTCAGGTGTGGTTTTACTGGAAGGTGTTGCTTCGGACTTGGAATATTCTGACTGCCTGGGAGATGTTATGCTTAACAGGGAAATGTGAGCTAAAAGCTGGGAGGTGGAGGAGGCAAGGTGTTTACTGTGCAGTTCCCACTGTGGCTTAGACCATCCAGAGCCAACCTTTTGCTCTCTGGCTTTATTTTTTCCCTTGACTTTTTAATTGAACATTTGTTGCACTGTTTTTCCTACACGGCTCTATTCCATGCAATTTAAAGCACTGGCAGCACTAGCTAATCCTGCTTTGAAAGCTAGTATTCTGAATGCTTTGTGAGTTTTGAATTGCGGTGACTGAGAATTTTAAAAAAATAGAAACATTGTGTAGGTTTTGATATTTCCTTATAGTGCCCAAATCTCTCTGAGCTCTGTAGGGCAAGTAGAATTATTCTTCCTTTAAATGGTACAGGTTGATTTGCTTCAGACTGTTTTTGAACTTGCACACTAACATGATATTCAAGCCCGGAATAGCAGCAAGTTAAAAAATAGTTTGCTGTTAAAAAGCAGCATTACAGCTGGAAGCAGGAGTAGCAGTGGCATAAAGAGAGAGGTGCAACTTGGACTTAGTTTTGTGCAGAGGAGGGGCCAGTACAAAAGGTAAAAAAAAAGGAGCTATAAAGAAAAGGCTGAAAAGAAGAAATATTTCCTATTATCCATGGCATTTTGTATTATAAAAAATATCTGTACAACAGGCAACAAAGGCAATGTCTCAATAATGTGCTAAGCCTGAGCTTTGATTCAATATGTGAGAGAAGCAAAAGTCCCGAGCGGTTCTGCAGAGGCCTAGGATATGTAAGTATTAAATACAGAAGCAAGGTTGCAAGAAAGGACCTGTGCTCACTATATGTTGGAGCATTGCTTTATCTTCATGGATGTATCTCTGATCCTGTCACTAGGTTGGCTGAGGTCTCCATGCCCTACTTTCCCATTTGCTGAATTGTCACCAAAGTTTGACCTTTGTCTTCTCGTAGACTTTTTCCCTGTGCTGAATGACTACACTGCTTCAGAGAGCCCTTCTCTGGTACTTTCTCTTTCATTCTGCACCTGTGTCTCTTCTCACAGAGCTATTCCCTCAGCATCATAAGGAACTTCAGTGAAGAATTCATTTTGTTTTGTCAAGTTTCTGGTCTGACCCTTAATTTAGAGCAGTCATTTCAGTCTACAATAAACTCTGTGCTCCTGCATGCTGCAGAGAAAGAATTACGAGCAGTCCTTAGCCACGTGCATTTAGGATGCTTCGTTAGCCCCACGGGACAGGTAGGCTTCAGTGCCTGAAAACTTATTACAGAATGGGGGTACAGTCAGTATGTTATTTTCTGGATAATAGTGTATATGTGGGTCTGCCTGTATGTAAAAACTTTTACATGATTCACTGAGGCCATTAGGAATGGCATAGCATCATTTCAGGCATAGAGCTTTTAAAAATGAACAGCTTTTTCCATCTTTCCCCAGGGAGCCCTGAGAGGCATCCAGAGCGTAGGTGGGAGGAGACTGTTCATAAGTCTTCCATCACAGTATCCAGGAACACAAAGCTTATTGTTGGGATGAGCCTGCAGCTCTGAGTGATAAATAAGGCAGGGCAGTTAGATGAAAAGGGCTGACTTCTCTTGCTGAGATAAAGGTGGACTGATTTTTAAAGTTTAACAACCTGGACCTCTCATGGGTGTATGAAGCACATGTTGGTAGATGGTCTAGAGCTAAACACAGTATTCTATAAGCATGGTGAAAAAAACAGGGAATAGAGCAGAATGAGAACAAAGATTTCTTTTGACAGACTTTATCTTACACATATTTTCTGTGCTTTCATCTTTGCTGTGCTGTTTGCCTCTCCCTGTTTCTGATATTCATTGATACACCAGGATATATCCAGTCCAGGTTGCTTATATTTTTCTTCTTTTTTTGCCACATTGATTCTCAAAATTTCATATACCCTTTTGGTTTTCAGTCCTCTGAAGAAAGCAGACCTTCTGGGTTTGCATAGTTTGACTTGGAGGCTAACAAGAATGTGCCTTCTTAAGTGATTTTGGCTTATTTGGTTTCTGAGGTCATGGACATAGCGGAAGAACACCTGCTCTCATCTTGCTTCAGCTCTTAATCCCTGTCCCAGACAAGCCTAGAAGGGCACAGCACAGGAGGTGAAGAATAATGTAAAAAATTGCTCAATTACTTTTTTGAACATCCGGAAAGGTTCATGGATAATGATTTTATTCTGTTTTTTTCTTATCCTTCACCAAGAAATAAGATAGAAAGACATTATTTCTCCAACTATTACATTCATTGCTTGAGAGAATGAAAAAGTATGAATAATCCAAGGTCTCTGCAAGCACTATAGAAAGTATTGAAGGACAGTTGTACACGCTCCTTGTATGCCTGATGCAAGCAGAAATTTCCGTTGGCAAATACTGCTTTGGCTAAGGCTTTTCAAGACTTGTTACTGGTCTGTCTTGGTGTGTGCATGTCTACTTGACATTTTGCTTTATTTTTTTTCTAACTGAGCCTGTTTTCCTTCAGGGTGGCAGGACACAGTGCATCCAAGAAGTCTGCCCCATTCTGTCATGTCCCCAGCACCTCAGTCACATTCCTGCTGGACAGTGTTGCCCCAAATGCTTAGGTGAGTCATGGTTTTTCCTGGGAATTTTGTAATTAGTATGTTAAGGTTTCTGCATAGCATCTTTTAAACCAGTATTTCACAATACTGGTAAATTCTGTGAGGTGGAAGAGACAGTTTTGCTCAGTGGAGTTTATAATCTACAGGTTTAAACTGGTACTCAGGGTCAGTGTGTAGGGTTGCAATAGGTGGTACTAAGCAAGCAGCCGCAGAAGAACATTTGAGCATAGATCAGTTGGCTTGCTTCAAGAAACAAATACAGAGATGTTTCCCACCTTCATTACACGTTTTACAAAGGAGGTTGAGGCAGGAGGAAATGTTTTGTTGGAATTTGCCACAAGAAAAAGTCCTCACCCTCTCATATTTTTGTTCAGGTGTGCATTTGCATTCTTGGTTTTGAGGAAATGCAGGTCAGAGGAAAGTTCTGGACTGAAATTGCATTCTCAGAAGCTGTTGCCAGAGAGGCCAGGGACCCAGGAGTCTGCCTCATAGTTGCTTTCTTAAGGTGGAATCAGTGTCAGCAAGAACTATTTTCAGTTACGTTTTTCCAACACGTTTTAAAGGTGTCAGAGGCCTCGAAGAAGGGCTAGTTCTTCCAAGTCATGCCAAGGAAGACAGTGACTTTTGAGAGTCCTTATTTTGCTCTTACCATGTCCACAGATCCCACAGGTTAACATTCCTCAGCATGTGTCCCTCTATTTCACAAACAAGGAGCATTTACACCCTACCAAGTAAATTAGCTTTAATTTGGTCTATGAGATTATAACTAGGTTTGGAAAATTTTCAGAGCTGATAACTCCCAGTTCTTCAACAGAAACTTTTTGTCATTTTGACCATATTTTTACTACTATCCAAAGTCTGTTTCCAGGGCTAGGTTAGGGGTACAGAAAGGTCTGGCCTTGGAGGCAGCAAGCCATAGAGTGTTCCAGCTTCTTGTAGTACTTAACATTTTTGGTAGCTTGAAACAAACCTGAGTTTGTTTGTTTGTTTGTTTGTTTATTTGATAATTGAGAAATGCTACAGATAAATATCTGCCTGGAACATTTAACTACAGCACCAGAGAATAATACAGTAGAGGAATGAAACTGAGAGGAGAACAGTCCAAATGCTGAGCTTCTATTTTGTCTGAGGACATTTTTCCTTTTGTTCTGTAAACTCCCCTTGTACTCTCCACCCCATGCCTTTCCCAACGGAATCTTCCCCTCCTTGATCTAGGGATTCAAAACCTAACCGTAATTTTTGACTGCTTCATGGGGATTTTTCTACAGATTCTTTTTTCACATCTTAGAAATGTCTGCAAAGGAGTTCACTAATAATAATGATTTTCATTTTATGTGGTCTTCACTCTAAAGCACGTCATACCTGTGAATAGATAATGTCTATTCACAAGGAAATGTTGAAGGTTTTGGAGTGGATGTAGAGCCAAGGGATGTGGAGCACACTGCATAGTAGTTGGGAAAGAAAAATGTTTTCAGGGATGCTGAGGCATGGTTTTTAAAGTATCATGTGGAGGACCTCCCTGCAATTGAATTCCTGATATTCAGCGTATATAGCTTAGAATAATGCCGTGGACTCTACTGGGATTTGAATTATTTAGTTTAACTAGTGGTTATGAGCCAGCAAAGCTGACCATTAAGCCAATATCTTCACCACCACATCTTTTAAAGTGGTAGCTTCTTTGTCAGTGTTTTTTTACCAACTATTTGAACTAGGTTGGCCACCCGGAATTGTGCTGGGTGGTTTGCAAGGCATGGCAAGAGGGTGTGAGAGAGAGCTGGACTTTTGTTCACTTGTTGACATAAGTTATGGGATTGAAGTCCTGGCCCCACATAGAGCAGTAGAAGTGTTGTTACAGGCGGGACTATGGCTAGGCTTTGCCCATAAGTAGTGCAAGGATGTAGAGCAGTTCCTTTTAGGGCTACTGAGAATCCTCGACTGATTTCATATGTCAGTCCTGCAAGAGAAATTAAGCCTTTTTAGAAAGATGCACATTCAGTAAAAGGAAGGCTGGTTATGCAAGCACAGGTTCGTCGAAGGTAGCTAATTTGCAAGAGAGAGTTGTTCAGATTGTGTCTAACTGAACAATAGCAATTATTTCTTAACTTTTGCTTAATAGTTATCTTAACATTAGATTTTTAAAAACTCAAGGCTAATCCAATAGATTTTTCTGTGTGTTTATCCTTTTGTTCACCTATATCTCAGAGAAAATGGAACCTTTTAAGCTGTTCTACATTTATCAAGAATTATTGAAAAGGGAAAGAATTATAGTGTGCCATGATCTGGTGGTTTGAGAGCTGAAATATTGGCTTAGTACTTAGTGACTTCTTGTAAGTACTTATAGGGGCTATTCCCTATCTTGGAATTGATGCCTATTTAATATCAGACCTCAGAAATGATAAGCTGAGAGCCTGGCAGCCACTCATAAAATAACTTATTAGTTGGCTGCCATGAAAAGTAAACAAGGGAAGGTATTCAAAACCAGGAAGATAAGTATAGTGTTTTTGTAAAGAGCTCATGTTTGTGTATCATAATGGTCACTTGTTTAAAACAACCTGCTAGGAAAGAAGCTGAGGAATAAGCAGCTTGCAGAACTGCAAAGTGTGTTGCAACTTGGATCTGAAAGTGCTTGCAGGATTGCAGATCTTCAGGAAGGACTTGATATTGATGCTGTCTTCCCTGTATAGTGCTTTAGACCTTGCCTTGCTCTCATGAAACCCAGATATCTTGTGTTGCCCTCATTCTGCTCATAAACGATTCAAATGCCTGTATTTCTTGCAACTTTGTTGAACCTGGTATACCAAGCTATCTTAATGATATCAGACAACACCTATTTTTTTTTTTTTGCATCGGTGTTATTGAGTTGATTTAATTTGGCTGCTGTGAACCCCTGAGGTAGATATGCTAAAACCAGTTAAGGCTGCTTTATTTGATTAAGTTATTGCATGAAGTTAAAGACTGTTTAAGCTGGTTTAAGTGTACCTACCCTAAGAATTTACAGTGCTTACTTTTTATTCCTTTAGCTGCACTGTGCACTTTATGATGAGAAGGAGAAGAAAGATTTTTCCAATATAAACATGCCATAAATCATATTTATATTTCCTCCCACAGTAGAAATTGTATGGATGAATGTGTGCTAGAAGAACAGTGAACTGTTAAAAGTACATATTTTTTTCACACCAAAATGGAAACACATAGCAAATGACACATCGCACATGAATTTGTTCTGGTGACAATAAGCCCTACTATTTTTGTTGACAATATGACATCTTTTCAACCACATTCTGTTTTTATTACTGTTTATTTATATACAGGACAGAGGAAAGTGTTTGACCTCCCATTTGGAAGCTGCCTCTTTCACAGCAACGTGTATGATAATGGGTCCTCATTTACTTATGACAACTGCACAATGTGTACATGCAAGGTAAGTCCACAGTGCCCCAGTATTGTGTGCTGGTGATTGCCTGCCTAGCAATAATTTGTAGGGCTGTGGAACTGTAAGCCCTGATACTCCTCTTTGTCATCTTGTGTGGTCCCTGAGAATCTGATCTGAAGAGCACTTGCAGTTGTGCTAGGAAAGTTTAAAATGTTACTGACTGTCTCAGCTGAGACATGATGCCTGACACTGTGTGAAGAAAAATGAAGTTACTCAGATTATGTGATCCTTTTAAAGTTTGCATTACAGTGGAAGAGGAGTTTCTAAATGGTGAATTATCACATCTCTGCTGAAGGGCAGTAATTTTTATTTAGTTCCTCTAACATGACTGTGTCCATTTGCACTTTTGCACCTAGGCAAAAAAATGAGTGTATCACCAAATCAGTAAGATTTTATAGGCTGATAGAAGTACATGATAGTACTACCTACAAGTACTAGCTTCACAGACCATGAAAGATTCCCTTAATCCAGTAGTTATTTTTTATTTTCTCTGAGATGACCTATTCAAAGCAATTGGGCTGTGGCTTGGGTGGATGCAATGACTGAGCAAGCAGAAATGTTATGGTAAAGACACATAGGAGCACAAACATCTTGATGATGATTTCATTATTTCCTTTTGTCCTTTTACCTAGGATTCAACAATGATATGTAAGAAGAGGTGCTTACTTCCTGGTGAACGCAATAAAAACAAAGACCACTGCTGCAAGGAATGTGTCTCATATGTTCCTCCTGAGGAAATGAAAGTGTGCAAGTTTGGCAATAAGATATTCCAGGTAAAGTTTCAGGTGTGACTCAAGAAGAGATGCCATTATAACAGCTGAAACAACACTGTTTACTGTAAATTAGTATTGTGGGTTGTTTTTTAGCAGAATCCTCACCAACCTGCTTGATGATGGAGCAACTCAGAGGTAAAGCTTTGCCAAATTTGCCATCTGCTATTTTTTTTCTGAATTTGTGTAAATTCTGATGATCCACTTCTAGTTGCTGATCCAATGATCCAATTCTAGTTGCTCGAGGTAAAGCTTTGCCAAATTTGCCATCTGCTATTTTTTTTCTGAATTTGTGTAAATTCTGATGATCCACAGCAGTTAAAGATTAGTTGCTCCTTGATGTGACATGTTATCTCCCTTTCTCTACGCAGAGATTCAAGCTGCTGTTTCATGACAAGTAATGCATTTTTAGTAAGAGATAGTAATGCTCTGCTTTCCCAGACAAACACTGATATTCATGGAGAAGATATTACAAATGGTATGTAGGCTTTATCTGCTGAGCCAAAGAGTCTCTTCCATAGCTGAGCCAAACAGGAGCTTTGCGAAGTTCATCTTAGCTGAAAGTTACTCATCTTGATTTATTACATTTCACATCTCTGCTAAGGACAGCACCCCTGACATCTTCTATTGGGATAGTCATGTAATAGCTGTTACCTACTGCACTCTCACCCAAAGTTTTCAAATCACAAGGGATTCCCCACAGAAAACTTCTGCTATTGCTGAGACCCTCTTTGTTTTTCCAAGTGGTGCAGGTTTTTTCACACTGTGTAAGAAAAAAGATTTTGTCACCTCATGGGCCATCTGTGAATTAAGAGACCCTTGAATCAGATCAAATGTTAAATCCTTTGTGAATGCTTGGTTTGCTCAGCCAGAATTATTCCTATTTAATCCATCTTTTGTGTACATAGCTGAAGTGTTTATTCTGGAAATTACATGTGAACCTACTGTACGCTGAGACTATACTCCATCTGATTGGCACTTGCACACTGGTACTATTGTGCTTCAGGAACAAATGCCTGCTTCTTAGTCACCCAACTAAAATATTCTGCTTCTTGTGAAGATTTTATTATATTACTAAGTGTTATATGGAGTAAGAAAAAATAACAAGACAGTACACCCATTTCTGGCCTCCTGTACAAAAAGATAAATGCAGCATCGCTCTGTTGAAGTTAGTGTTCACAGGTAGAATGGGCACAGCAAATGTGATTTTGCACTCCTGTGCAAAAACAGCTATGAGACAAAGAAGTCAGGGTAGCTGCATGCAGTCATCTGTGATATATTCTGATACCTTAGCAGATGCTTGGTGAATGGTCATTAGACACGCTGCGTCAGGAACACCAGGCAATCGTAACATGGTCTGGAAAGAAAAGATAGGGGAGAGACAGCCTTTGACCAAGCATGCTGCACTGAATAAGTTAGGCTCCTTGGCATTTCAGATTTAGTCTGTTTTTCTCTCTGGTCAGAACATCATGTTGAGGTGGGCACGTAATTGTTCACAGCTGTCTGGTTGGACTGCCTGTTCTTGTTAGGTCTATCCTCACCCTTCCTTCATAGCAGCCCTGTAAACAGAAAACATGCACATCTTGGCTCTAAGCAGGCTAGCACAAGACTGTAAGTGGGTAAGACAGAATGTTTGAGGAACCACACTTGGCAAATGCAACACTATGTAAAAAGGAGCCAGGGCTGTTCCACAAGCAATCTTTCCCAAGTAAGTGGGGACAAGACCATGAGGCATATTTTGCTCTGCACCTAATACTCTGAGCCATACATAGACTGTCTTACCTGCTCTGCATTTGAGAAATTCAGCACTGTATCTCTTCTAAACACTTTCAGATGTTTAGCAGATCAAGTATCTGTGAAAGTGCTGTAAGTAATCTAAATTAGAATTCATTATTCGACCATTCCTGCCCTAAGACAAAATGATGCTGCATCTGGGAATAAATTCACTATATACTGACATCTTAATCAAATACTTTCATGTGCAACAACTTAGAGATGTCACTCAACCCAATGAATCAGGTTTTTCTAATTATGTGATCTTAAATGAAAATTTGTGGTAGGTGTGATCACATCTTAGACACATACTGGAGAGAAAAACAATGCAAATAATCAAGACACTGATGAAAAATGCAAATGTGATTTGGTTAGCCTTGGAAAAATGAATTTCTGACCTAGAGAGCCAAAGGGAAGAAAACCCTGCTGAATTTGATCTTTGTCTTTAATCTGACTGGCTGTGGACAGACACCTCAAAATAATTTAGACTAAACAATGACCTAATGCCAACAGGGAAAGTCATCCTTTCTTGTGCAATGATACATTGCTGAAATAGCTTCCTATTGCCACCCCAGCTGATACTATATCATGTTCCCTCTTGCAGGATGGAGAGATGTGGTCCTCTGTGAACTGCACCATCTGTGCTTGTGTGAAAGGCAAGACAGAGTGTCGCAAGAAACAGTGCATTCCAGTCAGCAGCTGTCCTCATGTGAGTTTTTTAAAAGAGCAGAGCTTTCTTCTCTTTTTTTCTCCACCATTATCTTTTTCAGTGTTTCTTGGAAGTGTGTGCATGCAGATTGGAAAGAAAGGATCCTCTGGCATATTAATTTAGGCTGGCATTCCCCAAGTGTGCTACTGCTACCCTGAATGTGGGCTTCCTGCCTCTGTCCTTTCTCTGAAGACTCTGTGCTCCTTTTCTCCTCTTCCTTTTAACTTTCTCTGTCCCAAGTGTCTACACTGGAACAACTCTTTCACATATACTTAACAGCTTTATAGAGTGGTGAGATGACTCTGTTAATATTTCAAGAGCATGCATATTTTTAAAGCAAGCTACAAGAGGTTGTTGTGCTTGCATTTCTCAGTGCATATGAGGCAAAATACTTGGTTGAAAATGTAAATTAGACAAAGTAAATTATTTCAATCAAGTCATGCTGCTTTCTCTAAGGTTGGAGCCTGAGTATTATTTATTTCAAAGACTGAAGTAAACCCAAAGAGTAGCGTAATTGTAACTTTACTTAAGTAAGTGCTTCAAAAAGTAGCATTACTTGAAACCGTGAGCTAAAGACAGCCTTTGTTTCTTGGACTTCTGTCACTGAAAAATTATTTTGTTTTAATGGCTCAAGCTTTCAGAAGAGGGAGCTCTAAATAGCACCTCATGTAGGGGCAGATTTTTAAACAGAACTGCAGAAGAAAGAGCCAAGTCATTAGCATTACACCTTCTCAGTGTTTCCTTCTCCATCCGGGAAGGAGCGTGGAAAATATGAGTCACAGACAGCTAGGTATAAAATTTTAAATGACCAACTCTAGTTTGCAAAATTTTGTACATGTGAACTTTTGACAGACAGAAGAGGTGCTAGAATAGAGAGCCTGTACCTTGGCACTCCCTGTCCTGCTGTGACAGTGGGCTGCAAGAGCAATACTTGGAGGGGACATCCTTTTCCTGTCACTCTGGCACTCACTGCAGAGGGCAGTTCTACTGTTAATGGACCTTACGTGAGATACTGCATGTATCTTAGGAAGTATGAACAAATGGAGCTGCTCTTCTGGGAACCTGATGTGGTTCATGGTAATCAAGTTTCTCCCTTCAGGCCACTCACAGTATAAGCAGGAGGTGAGAGCTTGGACTCTTAAGGTCTCTTCAAATTCTTTGTTGGCCGAGAACCTGGCATACACTGCATCTCATTTATATTTTCCCTGTGCTGATGCATTTCGAACGTTTAAGATGCTTCTGAGATCAAATAACTAATACAGCTTAATATAGATCTTAAGTGAAATGTACTACTTCAGCAGTACCCATATATAAATTTGAGCATTGAGATGATCAGATGAAGTGGCTTTGAAAAAGAAATAGTGGCAAAAATTCACCATCTGCAGTCCTATGGCAGCATAATCGACTGACAAACTCGTCCAGCGCTGCTACACGATCTGCTCCAAGGTTAACATGAATCCCTAAACCGCTCTAGACCTGTGAGTTGAGTCCTCAGACAAGGTCCAGTTCCTTAGGGCTGAAAAGACCATCTTTGTTACCCTGCAGCACGATTCCCTCCAGTATCTAACCACTCAGCCTGCTCCCTGCCTTAAAATGGAGTATATACAGCAAGCTGCACACAAACCCACCCTCCTCCACAGGTAAACATTAAATTTCTGCTCTTCCAAGCTATATTGGAAGGAAAAGTAGGAGAAAGAATGTAAACTCTAGAATGAGATTTATTTTCCTGTTCCAAGTGGGTACCAAGTAATTTTAAAGCAAATAATGTATGCTAATGGATTTAACTCTTTTACTTTTCATCTGTGCTCCACTCTGATGAAATATTCTGTCACAAAGCTCTAAACATTAGTTAAACATACCACATTATTCAAGATAAAGATATATTAGTTATTCTGATAATGAAAGTCTGGATATCATGCATAGAGTTATGCTGCTGTCTCTGCAAACTGTAGGGGTATGAACTCTGTCTTTTCTCTCTTCACAATATTTCTGGCAGAAAGTAGTCTCTACTGACTATTGAAGACTGCTGTGGAATAAAATGCTGTTTAGTGTCTCTTAGGGTGTCAGACCACATGAAGTTATCTCATTAAAACTGTGTTATGATACACACAAATGAGTGTGAAAGGATTGAAGATTCACAAGGAACTTACAATATTATTCCTTGACTCAAATGTTTTACCATGCAGTCTTAATACTCTTTGCATGATGTTATGGGTTTTTTGGTGATGGAATATTATTTAATTTATCAACATAGATTTTGGCCAATTATTTCTTGAAAGGATGGCTCTCAAAGTGGTAATTCTGCATAAATTTCCAATATTGTGCAAGCATTTGTATTATTCAATGTTTTAGTGGCAAGCTGACATATATTTGAAGACTATTTCTGCTTTTCTTTCATTTTCTTCATAGGTCTAGGCATACTTTTCTGTTTCTTTTATTCTTTTCCTTTTGGAGCATTTAATCCTGTATCAGTAGTTACAGGAAGTGTCTTTCTTAGCTTCTTTTCATCTGTGGTGGAGGCAATACATCTCACCAATTCAATCTCTCCTGTTGTATTTATAGTAAAATCAGTGCTCCTTGGGCTTCTAGTGAGCCTTGTGGCTTGTGGTTTCTGTTTCTTATTTTGTGTCAGCTGACTCCATACAGATATTCTCTCAGTTACCTGGAGTGTCTGCCTGCAAGGTGCGGTACACGGTGGCCCCCAACCAGCAAGGTTATTAAGCGTGTGTCCAGTCCTGTTGAAGTTAGTAGGCCCTTCTATGTGTGCTTAAACTTAAACACATGCTTAAACACTTTATAGAAAGGGAGTAATCTCAATACTGGGCAAGACTGAGTTTCAGAGATCCTTTAGACCTTTTCTTAACTAATTTGCTATTCACTTGCCCTAGTCTTGCTCCAGCCTCTTCCTTGCCTTGTACCATCTCCTTTCTGATCACCCATCCTTACCATTTTCTTCCTTGCCTCCTTCTCCTTATGCCTTTGTATTCCCTACTAACAATGTAAGCCTGTGGTAACGGTCAGTGGTGATAGACATATCTCTTTTTGTACTGCTAGAGGAGACCATGGTGAATTTTACAACATACAGCCCTTTTTGAGCTCCAAGGCTGTGCAAAAGTTGATAGAATTAAATTTACAGCATGTGAAGACATTTTCAGAGTTCGATTCTGTGGGTAAAATTTGAACCTGTGAACTTCAAGTGAGTTGAAAATTCATTCAGAACACGTTCTCCCATCTCTAGAACAGACTGCATTTAATGTTATACACATCTGTTATTATTACAAACAAAAAGTTGCTGTTTTTACTCTAGTGCCAAATGAGGCACAAAAAAACAACAGCTGTTGCTATTGCACAACCAAACAACCCCCTTCCCCCCCACAATTAGTCTTGCCTTAAAAAAAATAGAAAATAAAAACCTCAGACATAAAATTGAAAACCTCATAAAAAAGAAGAAAAATCCCAGAAAATAAATAGACTCAAATGTGGTCTGCTTATAAATATTCATAGGGAAAAATGGGATCACATCACTTAGCCCGATCCTAAGGGAACCCTCAATGCTAACGAACTCTTGCAGCACATGTTAGCAATAATGGGTTTCCTTATTCTACAAGACAAAAACAGGATCCTGGGCCAACATGGTGGCTCAAGTAACCAGCCTCAGCAGGCTGCCTTGGAGATTCCAATTTCACTTGAATTCTTGCCACTTCCAGCTCGGCTGATGATTTCAACCCTTTTATTGAAACGGAGAGGTAAGGCTGTGCAGTGCAGTGTGTGGCATTCAGCTCCATGTCTTCTGTTCATATAAATAAATGTTGCCAAGCTCCCTATTTCTGTACAATTTTAATGGTTCCTCCCTTAAGGGGTTTTGTCCTAGCAGGTGCTTGGTAGGTCTCCCTGTTGCAGCTTGGTCCTCAGGTATTCTCTTTGCTCAGGGACCTGGTGGATACACAAACATCTAAGCATTGCCCACACTGCCAATGAAACTGATCCAGCCCTTTTCTCAAGTCCAGACATGCCTCAAGTCTGTTCACATGCAGTTGCACATTCAAAGACATGCTTATGCTGAACTTTTATGCCCTGCGGATGGTGAGCCCAAGCGCACTCATCACCAAGCTCTCATTCGTGCCATCTGGGTACATCAAGCATGAGCAGGACGGACCACACTCCACTCCAGTCTGCTGGCAGATGCTGGAGTTCATTTCTCCCAATGCACATTGTCAAAGCATGGCAGTGCTGCAGGCAGAAAGCAAGGCAGACAGCAGTAGGGCTTGCTGCCTGTGCCCACTTCCCTGCTCCCTGCATAAACATGCCACCTATTTCTTGTTGTTGTTTTGATGAGCTTTTCTGCACTGTCAAGTGGGCAGAATAGCACAGCTCCATTTGCTTGCTCATGCTGGCTGCTCCTTGCTCACCTTCTTGATGGGGAACAGGAGCAGTGGTCCCATAAAGGGGACTTGCTCTGCGTTCAACTGCTGTTGGAGCAAAGCGTCAGTGCTGGGAAGCAGCACAGCTTCATATGCCTCTTCCTTCTCTGTATGAGAATGCAGGTGAGCTCTAATATCACCATAAGTTCTGTTATAACCTATGATGGTGTTTGCTTGGAAAAACACATCGTTCAGTCTGAAATTTTCCAGGCTTATCCTCTAGCTTGTTGGTTAGCTCTAGGTAATTCAAGTAAAATCAGACAGAGCATCTTTTAATTCAGTGAAGACTGAAAAGGATCATGCATGTACGTACACAGAGGCATGCCTCCTGCTTCTAGCCAGCCTTGTATAAGACCATGAATAAAATTGATCTGGGCAGAGTGGTAAATAAAGACTCGGACGTTTTGTTCATATTACTATGACTAGACCAAATTGTTTGCTTTTAGACATTGCACATCCTTGGATGCATGCCCATTTGCTTCATTGAGGAGATTAGTCCATGACTGGTAATATGATTTGGTGAGAGATACCACAGGATTTAGCCATGAAAGAAATCTGGCCAAAATAGATCTCTAACAGTGCCTCCTTCCTTCCTTCATTTTTGTAGGAAAAATGAATGATTTGTGGGGAGTGTGGAGTTGGTTGTGGAGCAGATTGCCTCTGTGTGGTGACTAAAAGGGTGTGCATAGGAAATGTATTGTATGTATTTTGGGAGGTGGGGGAAAAGGTAGTGATCCTGTTAACCTGCTGACTGGTCTGCTTTAGATATCCGTGAATACATGAGTCCAAAATTCTCTCACACTCTCTTTAAAGAGAGAAGTGGTAACAGAGAACCCTTTTAGTATTGCATTTCTTATAAGACTGCCAGGAAGCTCTTTGAATAGTTCTGTCTGTTTTTAACACCTGATATTTGAAGCTGTAACCAGGGCATTGAGTTCAGACACAACTGAACTATTTTCAAAGGCTTATCCAGCCTTACAACACAACACAGTCGTTGCTCCTAAAACTCTTTCATTAAATCAGCCTGTCTTTCTCCCAATTAGGGTAAAATCCTGAACAGAAAAGGATGCTGTCCTATTTGCACTGAAAGTAAGTTCTTTCTTCACATTTTTAAAATTCTTTTTTATTCTTTCTGAGAAAATAAATATAGTAGCAGTGCATTTGCTTTTTGGCCTTCTTTTTAAAGGTGGCTAGAGGGCAGATGATTATTCATGGTAACAGATTTTGCCTCCTATAAATATGTAAATTTAAAATAAAATGCCTGAGTATTTTATTTTTATTTTATTTTATTTTTTTCCAAATGACAGTATTTTTGTCAAATCTGAGGTGCTGCTTTTTGAATGATATATTTGGGCTGTGAAATTTGTAGGTAATAATCAAATGAATAGAGTTGTAACTTTTAGGATTGAATACCTTTTATACCTGTAAATAACAGCACAGCTATGTGTATGTATAATCCAACATCTTTGCAGATCATTTGTGAGAGTTAAAAAAAGGTGTGCAGAAATCTGAGACAGTCTGGGGCAGCAGTGGAAAGTACAATAGAAAGCTATCCTTCTGGCTGTATGATGTTTAGCTCAGCCATCACCTTTTTATCCCTTTTTAACTTCAGGAATGATCATCTTATGATATCACTTGTGTTCTCTCCTAGTCAGCAAAGCACTTACACAAATACTTATCTTTAAACTTGTACTATTTATGTCAACAGGGAGACCTGTCTTCACTGAAGTTAACAGGATACAATTATGTATTTCCTTCAGGACATGTTTAAATATTTTACCAAATAGGAACAGACTGCTAAAATGGGGTTTTATGATTTATTGGAAGGAGGATTCTGAAAGAAGGAACAGGTTTTTAAGGAGAATGTTTCCTATTCTTTTGTCTAAAATCAAACCGGTTTTGCTGATCGGCTCAATTCTGGGTGCTCGTGGATTGCACAAATTCTTTATGCTAAACATCTGTTTTTCCTACTCCGCAGCTCAACTATTTTGAAACATGTAACTTGTGATAAAATAAATCTAGTTTGCAAGTCTTCAGTATCAAAATGAAATTAAATACAAGTGGCAACCTCAGAAACACTTGAAATAACACTGAGCAGAGGGAGAAATGAAAGAGGATTCAACTGACCAGCAGCTGATTTCATGTTAGCTCAGTTTCAAGGGAGAAGAAATTTGCATAGACTTCTGCTCGAACGCGATGTGTCATTAGTCATGAATTTATCGATCTCTATCTTGCCTCTGTTCTTATGTTTCAGTCTCATTTAACCTTTCTCGTGTGTTCTTTTGTAACATAAGAGGGGGAGAAAAATAATGGGGGTAGCTATTCCCTCAAAGCACTGGAGATGCTCTACTGTAAGGGGTTAAAAAGAAGGCTGTGTGACTCCTTCAGAAATGCTGCCAGAGAATGATGACTTGTGATAATTGTTTCATAGGAGAAGGATGCAAAAACCAGATTTCTTCAAAGTAAAAATAACTCTTCTAGGAACCAGGTTACTTAAAATGTCAGAACTTCTTGATGATATAAGAAGGAAATGGTCATGACTATAAGACACGTGAAATTAAGGGCAGACCATTGTTGCCTGTCATCCTGCCATGCAGATCTGTAAAGAGCATGGCTCCATCTTCCCAGCAACTTCCTTTTAGGTGTTGGCAGACTACTCTGTCTTAGGTCTCCCTGAAGCCTTCAGGATAAACAACCTTATTCCCTTAGTCTTTTCTTATGGGTCCTGTCTGCATTGCACTGGCTGTATGTGAGGCTGAGAGGCTCGTTGCACTGTCCTGCATGCTCCTCCTTTGCACATGAAACAGAGGGGTCCTTTTTTGAGAGGTGTCTCACTATGGACCCATTTAGTAGTTGGAGGAGAGCTGATGCTGAGCTGATTCTAAGCATTTATGATTAAAAGGTTCTTCCCAGCTTTTATCAGGTAATGTAATCAAAGAGTTTAAATACCCACTGTCATACAGCAGTGGTGGCTACCACCAGCTGTTTTAACATTAGCGTTTTAACAGTTGCCGTTTGCAAGGAACCAATTCCACCTTTGCGCCAGAAGTGCTGTAAATCTCATCATGACATAAGACAGGCAAAAGGCATAAGGATTTCAGTGATGATCACTATCTCAGATAGTAATTAGAAACTTTACTAACTCAGCCAGTTTCTGATGAGATAAGATGTACGTGCACAGCCCTTTCCCTCACCCACCCACTCATGTTGATCCTTTCGCCACATATTAACACACCAGACATTTCTGGCGGTCCAGCAGATACTAATTTTCCAAAGTAAAAACAACATAGGAGGCACAAGAACATACTGTACACAGGAGAGCTTTAAGTATGGTTTAAATGCAGCCAATTTCTATGAAGTGGGTCAAAAACAGTCACGTTGTTAAAGGATACACTTTAAACTGAAAAAAAAAAAAATAACCAAAGGATTATTTTCAAAGCAGTTTGTTGCAGAGAGAAAAAGTACCTCGTCTCCTAAGGGGCTGGAGAGTCTCTTTTGTCTACTGTTGCCGAAGTTAACTAGGGTTGGTTTTGGCATGTTGCTGTTTAAGGTCCATGGCTGGCGTACAGTTATCACTAATTAAACACAGTGGTCATAGCAGTGGAAAATTCAACAGTTTAGTTTATGCTGCTGTAAAAATGTAATGAAATGTACTCTTTTGGGCTTGATTTAGAAAAATCACCACTGACGTCAATTCCATAAATTAGTAATCCTATGTTAGACCAAGGTCATTTTCATATTAAAAAAAGAAAACACTAAACCTGAGTTCAAATAACATTAACAGACTGCTCTCAACTCCAGACTAAGATGGGAATTGGCAATGGAGGATAAAGCTTTGTTCTTGACAAAGAAGAATTGATAGGCCTTGCTGAAATTACAGCATGCAGTATGAAAGCTTCCTACTGCAACCATGTAGAAATATTTTAATCATGATCAATAATCCTAACACAGTCTTACCCAAGTCATTGTGAGGCTTTATGGATGAAGTTTTTTCAAAGTGGACTGCAGTCATCTAGGTCTAGCAGTACACATGATTGATTTTGCAGTAAAGGCCTCTTTTGGGGCAGAAAAGTTCATTCATCACAAATCATTCTGCAGCTTTTTTAATTGACAAAATGACCAATGAAGCTAATCCAAACTCAGGGGCATTTGGACTCAGCCTTAGGAGTAAAAGGTCAGTACTTTCCTGCATCCTTTTTTTTATGTTTTTCTAGAAATAGTGGAAAAAAAAGTGCTGACCCTTCAAAGCAAAAAAAAACAAAGGAAGAAAAAAGGCAGGGTTATGCATTGTAGGTACCTGTGAGAGCAGAGAGTGGGACTAAAGGATCACATAGGCTACTGCTGGTCCTGTTTCTTGTGTTATTTCCTTGCCATGGAGAAATACATCACCAAAAAGACTGCAATTGTTTATTCATGCTGGAATGCTGTTCATGATTTACCTCTTCAGCTGTTTCAGCTGTGATGGTCTACTGTACAAATATGTATTTGGACAAATTGGAATAGCTATTTTATTTATGAAATAGACCATAAAGACTCCCATGGAGTTTTTGACACCACACCTTGTAATGTGTATTATATCAGGCTGCACTATGGAGCAGTTAAGAGGAAAGTACTCTATGGCTATGCACTTTTTACAGAAAAGCTAATGAAATTCTATTATGCGTGTTCTGTAGCTAGTTTTCAAAAGTTAATAATGTGTTCTGTTTGATTTAGGGCTTAATTCAGCATATGGGCTAATTGCAGTCAAAGTTTCATTTTATTTTTAAAAAGCTGAGATCTTTTTGAATTATAGATGTGCAACCAGAACACCCTTAACTGGTAAACTTGTATTTTTTCCTCCTTCTCCTTACTTAGAAAGTGTCCAAACCAATTTTAGTTATAATTTAAAGTATATTTTTCTTGGCCACTCTTAACTAGCTACAAACCCAGAAGAGTGCGACCAGACATCTGGACATCTTGGACTTCAATTGACTGCTCTGATCTCCTGAAAAAATAAAACAAGCTATTCCATGAGCACCAGAGCTAACAGAGCCTGGTTTCCTATGGATTTGTGTCCCATTTCCTTTATATCCCAACAAATAATAAACCCAGCTTAGAGACAATATATCCTGTGGCTGCTCTGGAGCTACAAGTGTGCTAATTGCCCAGCCAATACGCTCATGTTCTCTGGCTGGTCAGGATGTGTGTGCGCACTGTCTGTCTGGCCTCCACCAAGCAGTATATATATCTCGCCTTTCTAGAAAGGCTAAATACTGTCTAGGGGGATGGGGGCATGGGGTGGAAGGCAGAAAGGTACTTTTTGGCAACCACTTATTTCAATAAGTGTTTCTTACCTTTACTCAGCATACTACATAGTAGAAATGAGTTGTCTTTCAGACTTTTATCCCTCCGTATTGACCAAAACAGGATGTGATTTCATAACCTTTTTTTTTCCTTATGAAAGTATGTTAAATCTCAGGGAATGTGAAAATGTTCTTTTCCTTGCTGTTGCTTTTTCAGCTTCCTTTTTTGTACAGAGATGTGTTTTCAAAAAACAGTGCTCCTTGCCCACATTTACCTTCCCTGTTTTTGTAATGAAATTCACTATTTCATTTGAATTGGGCACATGATTTGTGCCTTTGCCAAGAGTTCTATAGTATTCACTTTAGTACCTAAATACTATTATTATTAGTTTTCAAGTAAGCTGTAGAGTCTTAGATGTGAGCTGAGCAAACTGCATGAATCACACATGTAGTTTAAGACTGTCAAATGTAAAAGTGTGAAGTCCATATTTAGTTGTTCAAAAAACAAATGTGAAAACTGCCGAGCTTCCAGAAGCTTTTATGAAAGCCAGAAGTTTTGAACACTGATTTGGGAGTCTAAATGCAGGATTTCCAAAAGAGCTTTAGAGGTGTTTGCAGCCAGCTCCCCATAATGATTAATCATAGTTGAGTGTCTAAGGTGCTTTGACAATCACAGCCTCCTGAACATAGCTCTGGGGCCCTCCTTTGAAAAATCATTGTTTTTCAGGGACAGGAGGGAATGGGTATATTTGCCTTCGTGTGCATATGTAGATGAGCAAAAGAAGACACCAAAGATCATGAATGCCAGGTTTGAAACAAGCAAGAGGTAGTGATTCTTCATGCACTTTACCCAAGGATGTTGTGGGTGCTAAAAACATCTGGTTCAAGGGGAGACTGGAAAAATTCACAGAAATGAAGTCTATCAAATGTTCCCAAATAAAGAGAAACAATGTCTAGCTCAGAAAGTCCCTAAACTGAAAATAGTTGGAGGCTGGTGGAGTCTTAGGGGGAAGAATCATATGTAATTGCCCTTTTCTAACTCTACTTTAGACAGTTGATAGAGACACAGAGTACCTGCAATAAGCTGGGAACAATTTACTGTAGGAAAAAAAGGGAAGGATCTTCACCCGTGACCCTATGCCTTGTTAGCACAAGCTAGCAAAATTCATACTCCAGCATTGGGGAACATAGCTTTGGTGACGTAGCAACACCTCTCCATCCACTATGTCCCGACAGTGGAGCAAGTCACACACAATCTTAACTAGAGAACTGGTGCTTCCAATAGATTTCAAAAACAGCCAAGCAGAAAGACTGGTTTGTTTCAGAAGGGGAAAAAAAAAAAAAAAAAAAAAAAGAAAAAAAAAGCAGCAACCCATAAAACATGATGTGATTGAAACTCTCCCAAAAGGAAATAAATAACAACCCAAAACCTAAAAATGTCAGGAACTCTTTTCATGTTGCCTGTCTTTTGCAGTCTTGTTACACCCGGTATTTAAGATTTATTTCTAGGCCAACCAGTTCTTCCTACTGGCAGTGCCTGAGTTATTGCACACACTCTTGCAGGGTGGGGATTTTTTTTTTTAAACCCACAATTCTAGCAAACCCTTCAAGAATATTTTACACAGCGATATCAGAAAATCAATTATTCAGGCTGTTTTTACATAGATTTTCCCTCCCTTATTTCCTTGGTTATTAAAGAAAAAAGCAAAATCTGGATCAGACGTTCAGCTATCCAGTCCAAAATACATTCTTTTTTATTTTAACTGCACTGCATCAAGTTGACATATGATGTGACACGATGTAACATAACATAAAACAACATTACTCTGCATAACACATTAGAAATTAAAAATAAATATTTCCTTTGGATCCCATTGGTACTATCAATTTTACTTGCACATCTCTAAATTATGTTTGTTCCACTCATGTCTTGCCTCTTAGCCACTTGCTTAGGTTAAAGAACCAGCCTTCCCCCCCGATATGTTAGTTAATAACATGTATAACATGTCCAAGTTCTTGGCCTCTAGAAACATGGACAAAAACCAGTTTTCTCTTCTGAAATCTTCACTGATGTTTGGGCTGATTTTTTTGTTGATAGTTTCCTTGTTTTCATAAAAGTTGTCATTAATGTTTAAAGAAAAATTAAACACTGAAAAAATGAAATAGAATCTGAGCAGGTAATAAAATGTATCTTAATATTAATCGTGCAGATAACTACATGAGTACATAAGGAAGTCAGAAACATGTTGGTATGATTTAGTAACAGTAAAATCAGATATTCTCCATATAAAATCCACATTTTTTTTCCAATTGGTAATTGGAATCACATTGGTGATTAAAAAGTACATTTTTCCTTCCAATTTATGGAGAATCAATTAATCTTTTTATGGACTTTGGAAAACAGTTATTGATATCCTCACTGGTATCAATGAAGAAAATGAGACTCAGAGAAGTGCATATTTTTAAAAGCACTCTCTTGTCTAAGTGTCTTGGTTTTCAGGCTCTGCTTAAAGTCAGTCAGGCCTGATTTCCAGAGGTGTTGATCAAATGTGGTTCATTTTGACTTCTAATGGAGCTGTCAACATGATGTCCTTGAGAAATCAAAACTTTTGGTCCCTAGTTGCCAGACATAGTAGAGAGGCATAATAATGATGCCAAGACTAGTTACTGGCTTAGCTAAAGCAGCATGCATGTGGCAATTTAGGGCTAAAATACAAATCTCCCAGGTACCAGCTCTGTGATGGCACTGCACCATGCGGTGAGGGAGACTGAGATGAGACTTTAGGAAGACCTTACTCACAGTAAGGGTAGCTGATCACTGCAACAGGTTGCTGGAGGCAGCTGTGGAGTTGCTGTTACTGCTCTTCTTTAAGAGCAGGTTAGATAAATGTCAGGAATAACTAGGGTACAGGGGATTCTGCGTTACAGCCAGAAAAGGAAAAGGTGATGTCTCCTGGGGCCCCCCTCAGCCCCATCTTCTGTGTCTCCGTGTAGGTAACCTTGGATGCTCTTTAACTACAGCTATAAAAACACCAGAAACATTATAGCTGTTTTAGCATAGCACTCTGCCCAGGCTGAAAAACCCTGCTGAGAAAGGTGTATTGCATACTCAGAGCAGCATTGCACTCTACCAAAGGAATTCCCTGCCTCTTCCTCATAACATCCATGTGTCCTTCTTTTTTGTAAGTTTGAATTTGCCTTTTTGTAGCTGCCTTTTCATGCAGGCCATTGTTAGTTGGGTATTTTTTTTCAGTGAATAAATTGTATCCCTTATTACTCTCCCCCCCTTTTTTTTTTTTTTTTAAATTGACGCTGTTCACAGCTCTCTGTTTACTGAGTTGAATTTTGTTTCTGCACCATGCCCTCCCCCTAAAACAGGCATCATCTTTCAAAAGCAATCTCAGCCCATGGGTATCCAACTGGCAGTAGCAGTATGCATTTCTCTGCCTTGAGATTCCTTCTTCCAGGAACAGCAGCAATGAGATGTGGTTAGGCCCTATTGTTATACCAGAAGGCTGCAATGCAAATAAATTTGCTGCTCTCTTTGATTGTGAGGCAATTCAATCAGTTGCTGGGTAGCTGCAGGGTAACTCAGCATCGTTGACATGAGTGTGGAAACGTTCTGCCTTTTGAGCTGCAGCTTCACTGCCCAGCATATGGCTGCAAACATCAATAAGAAATCTCACTCCATTTGTAATGATGCAAATGATCGGTAGCGATAGCGTGCCCTTAGATAGTCATTGTATCATGTTAGTCACGTACTACTGACTTTTAGTTGGTAGCATAATAACAATAACTACTACAAGTCAGTTGTGTATGAACAACATGTATGATGGCTTGTAACACTAAATAAAGATGCTGGTTCTACAGCTAATTTGGGAAACAACATAAATTTACCTAGTCTATAAATGTAAAATATTTATAAATATGTCTATGTAAAATATGGACAGAACCAGGCCCTGCTGAAGTGGTCTGATGGCTTTTAATTTCAGGGGATCACCACTGCCTAACTAAGGACATTAAAATTAGCCTCAAAAATATACATGTGATGTTTTGAATTCTGCTTCTGTTAGTGGATTAGGCTTTTGCTCCCATGGCAGAACTTATGGGTGGGAGCTCATCCCAGGGGAATTTAATTGTCTGAGAGGAATGCTTGTTGTCTTACATACTTGTTTGTGCTCCCAGAGCCATCAGCAGAGACGGGCTCCTCCAGAGACCAATTCCCAATGTATTAAGAGAGATGTCTAAACTTGCTGAGATGAAAGACTTTCTAGTCGTCTGTTCCTCTCTGTCAGTGAGAGGGAGACTGGATGAATTGCTTAGACTAGACATTTCATGTTTGGAAAGCTGAAGCTAGGTGGGAAAGCTCCCGTCACACATCTCCAGAGACATGTGGGGTCTGCAAGCCCAGGGCTCTGCCTGCTCTGATATCATGAGTGGGGCTTGTATTTTTTGGAAATTAAATAATTTAAAAAATTTCACAGGCATTGTAATATTGTAAGATGTTCAGGGAGGTACCTTATGTTTAAGAGACAAACACATAGGTTGGAAGATGGGTCTTTGGTTCTTAGCTACAGGTTAGCCTTTCCTATGCTGTCCTGAGGATCAATTGGCTTTTGGTTCTCACCTGCTTTGGGGAAGACCTCTACGAAAGCCGTGAAGCTTCTGTTTTTCAAAAATATATATTCCTAGTGGGCATCAGCCAAATCTGCCCTGTAAGGCAGATAGATTAGGTGAGAGCGGCATCATCTAAGTTCTTATCAACTGCTTTTTTCAAACTTTGATCCTGATATAGCGCTTTTGTTTCTCACTCACCTGCAGAGCCTGGAGTTTGCACTGTATTTGGAGACCCTCACTACAACACTTTTGATGGACGGACATTTAACTTTCAGGGAACATGTCAGTACGTTTTGACAAAAGACTGCTCCTCCTCTGCCTCACCCTTTCAGGTGCTGGTAAAAAACGATGCCCGTCGGACCCGTTCTTTCTCCTGGACAAAGTCAGTGGACCTTGTGTTGGGCAGAAGCACTATCAGCCTTCAGCAGCACCTCACAGTGAAGTGGAATGGGACCCGCATCTCACTACCTTGCAAGACACCGCAATTTCAGATCGATTTGGATGGTTATTTGCTGAAAGTGACAACCAAAGCAGGTAGGGCAAGTGTGTGTGTGTCTTCTCCCTGAAGAACTTCTCAAGTGCAGCATGAGCAGTCAGTAAAAAAGCATGATAATGGTAATAAATGTAGTTACAACTCTTCAGAGACCCGAGGAACACAAAGTGCTTTCAAAACCCCTGCAGCCCACAAGTAGAAAGAGATTCCAGCTATGAGTTTGAAGTCTTTGCAGAATCTTTGCTAAGCTATGTTTCATTCTGCAGCTGACAATTAATGGCCGGCGTAGAGGTATGTGCCATGATTTTCACTTCCAGTAACTTCAGTGGCTTATGCAGGGTCATCGTTTGATACTTATAATCAGAACAGAGAGGAGATCAGTTCTGTATCATAACATTCAGATTTTTTTCCCTGTTGCAGCAACATGCCTTAGAGTCTAAGTCAGCAATTATATAAAATCATAGTTACTAATGGCAGGCATGAGTTGTCATTATGGAAACATTTCAGTGGGGCTATCCAGCAAAATGGAGGTCCTGGTGTGAAAACCAAGGCCTAATTTGCTGTTCAGTGCCATCTTGCTAGGTGTGCTTTGTGCCTGAGTAAGAGTTTGTCTGAGAGGAACAGACAGTCTACAGCACCAGAAGCAAAAGGAAATCAGAAACTTCAGAGAATCTGGTGCCTTATTTGTAGAAACAGGGAAGGGAAATAGCAGACTCTGAAGTCTTTTGAGTCCTAGAAAATACATTGTCAAAATGCTAAACCAGAGGACTTACATTTATTTTGATAAACTGTTCTGAAACTACAGTATCCTTGCATAGATAAATACTGAGAGGAAGTTTAAAACTTTCTCATTAGCATGTGTTAGGTACTACTGTAGTCCTGAGAGATTTCACTTACACAGTGAAGTACTGTTTCAGTGAGAATACTATTTACTGTTAATTCAATTAAATGCTATGTGAAAGCAGTGAAACCAGTCTTTCTTATGGAGTGATATGGTCACAGGCATGACGCATAGTCATACTCATTATCTAGCATAATTTTTTTCAAGGGGGATACTAACACCCACTGTTGAGCTGAGAATTTAGACACCTGTTCATATAGCCCCTGGAAATGTAAGTGTGCATAATGTGGATCCCAGCTCTGGGCTCATTCCTCAAAGTGGCAATGCAGATTTTTGTGGCTGTCTGTAAAATGCACACAAGTTGACCATTATTCACAACTTCTAATTAAAAGCATCTTGAGGGTTTCTCTTTGCAGCCAGCTGAACGCTATGAATTCTGGTGATGTGGATTTCATTAGCCAACCACAGGCCAAGGAAAGGTTTTCAATCGAAGATGAATGACAGCTAATCCTGCTGCTATTCCATTTGTCTCTGGTGCAAGCCTAATAAATGACTACACACATCCTTGTCCATGTGTTGGCAGAGAGAGCGCAAACATGGCATATGACAACATACCAAACAGTGTGTAATCACTGCAAATTATAGCCTAAATAATTCCTCCCCTTAACGGAGCAGGATCAGGTTTCTCTTGCCGAATGCAGCACAATGGGCCAAGCCCTCCTCTCCTCAGCACGTAAGGCCTGGAAAGCAGCAGAACGGCATAGCTCCATTTTGCTGGGAGAGGACAAGCAGCAGAGAGGCTGCAGAGAGGAGGAATGTGCTGAGTAGAACTGGTTTTAAAGACAAGCTTTTTGTTCCACAGGAAATTCCGAGTGCTGTGGGGAAAAAAAATGGAGAATTTTCTCTGCTTCGGAATGAAACATGGATTTTTAAAAAAATACATGCTTTCCGAGTGTAGGGTAAAAAAAGAGGGGGAGGGAGGAAGTAATGAAAAATAAGCAAAACCACTGCACTAGAAGCAAAATTCAAAGTAAAAAACGCAAGGTCTGGTGCTTACAGCTCAGCCAACATTCCCACGGCTTTTGGTTTTCCTTTTGCAGAGCTGGGAGCTGAGCCCTGGGTAAAACAGGGGAGCCCAAAGCTTCAGGAAGCCTTGAGGTCCCTGGCTACAGGGCAACCTGCATGGCAGGGCGGTCCTGGAGTCGTATACCCTGAGAGTCTAGGCTTCCAGGCAGCCCACCAGGCGAGCTGGCAGGAAACCAGCTTGGAGTCTTGCCTGTGCTGTGTTGGAAGTTCATTGAATCCGATATATCTCCCTGAAGCATTTCAGTTCTGATGAATTGGCATTTTCCAGTGAAAACCTGTTTTGTTGCTAAATTCCTCACCAGCTGTAGCCCTGGATGCAATGCAGCGTCAATTCTAGCACCCTGCACTTGCAGGTACTTTGTCATGGGTTGGGATGATGTTGAGTTCTTGTCTAAAATTTGTGTGTTAAAAAGATGAGAGCGCAGAGGGTCACAGGGCTGGTGTTACTTATCTGTCTCTCCAGTGCAGGAGCACTTTGTTGTTGTTGTTGTTTCTGTGCTGATCTTTTGCATGAAACCTCTTTGCTGAGGTTTTCTGTACCACTTTGGCACTAAATCTTTAGGGAAGAGTGGTCTGCCAGTTCTGGAGGATGCCTTTACCATGAAAAATTATGCAGAACAATTGATGGGAGTTCCCAGCCTGGGGAGCTCAATGTGTGATGTGCATAAATCCAGAAGGATTTTTTTTAAATGCAGTAGAGCACATCCTGTGCCAAGTTAAGAAATCAAGTAACAAGTTGATTAAGCATCCTTCAAAGAAAGGGGAAAATTGGAAAACCCTAAAAAGTAACTCTGAGAATATTCCTTTTCTGCACATCCCCAGACGGGACAGAAGCTGCATCCTTTGGCTTCACATCTCTTGGATTCTGACCCTTGTCCAAGTGAATGGGAAACTCATCCATTTTGGGGGGAAGAAGAGGGGGGCATAGGCACCAAGAAGATCTTCCAAACAATTTCTGTCTGCCAAGTAGACCATTTCAAACATCGCTCCATAGCATAATCCTGTCTGTCACAGCTCTTGTTGGTTTACAGAAACCAATTGAAATTTCTGCTTGTGAACAAACAAAAAGGCGCATACTGCATGGTGCCATCAGGCTCCGACAAAGCTATCATGTGTGTAGGAGTAAATACCCTTCCTCGTTACTCCAAAACGGAGTAAGCTCAGTTACGGACAGAAACCGTTAGCCTGTTCATCAGAGCTAGAAATTACCCTTCTCTCTGAGCAATTACAGCAGAATATAGTGTAATTAAACAGTACCCAGCTACAGGAAAGTACATCCTTTTGTGGTAGTTAAACTGTGAATCTCTTGAATCAAATCCAGTAATCAAAGCAGGACTCTCTAGATTTAAAAATGTACATTTTTATATGCTGAGATGAAAAGTCATAATTTTATCTTACTCTTATCTGCATACCTAGAATTCACAGAGCAACATGTAACAAGATTAACTTAATTCTCACAAAGGACACACAAATATTCAGTATAATTTTCGAGTTAACTTTTTGTAATAAATGTGAGTGGTTTCACTGAAAGTCAGTAAGTCTTGGCTTGAGAAGAAAAGCTGTGAAAGGAAAATTAAGATAGAATCATTAGCCAGTCTTTTGTGACTCTGCTTAAAGTCAGGGAGAGCTCATTTGGGAAAGAAGTTGAACACCACCTTCAAAACTGCAGTTATTTTCAGAAGAGAACTGTGTGAGAATTTGTATCATGATGCTTCTAGCTTTGAGAAAGTTTATATGATTCTCAAGTCTGAAGAAATCTTGGTTTATAAGTTAATGGCAAAGTTTTTCTAAATGCCAGCACAGCAGTATTAATCTGGTGTCTGCAAATCAAGCTGTGTTTTGTTTTGTTCAGCGTTGTCAGAAGCAAAGACAGCTGGAATTTGAATTTGTCCAGCAATGATAATGTATGAAGCAGCTTAAAAGGCAGCTTTCCCCCTTGCCACTGTGCTGGCCTCGTTAACAATTGTAGTCTTGCACAATTTCTCAGTTTTCTGGGTGTAAAGTGCCTTTGGAGGAGGACACAGTGGCCCTATCCATGCTGGGTTAATTAGATAATTTGACTAAATTATTGCCTATGCCAATTGCCTATGACTTTCAGGCATAGTCAGCTCAGGACATATTTGTGCTATAATTGCTAACCTGTGGTGATAAGAAAACATGATGCAATAGACTGTAGAGACTGGTGATGCAGAATTGTTTGTTAAACCTTGCTAGGTAAATCATCCCCCAAACTCTTGGTGACATGGTGTAAACCACACAAGAGCCGGGACAGTAGGTACCGATGGCAAAGCACCCCTTCTATAGCCATAATTGCCATTTGAGCTTCACCCTGTTTCTCTGTGGCACGTGTAGGAATTGTCATAGGAGACAACGGGATGTGTTGCTAAAGGAAGGGTTCCAGCTTTGAACTGAGTCACTGGTATGTTAATTACTTACATGAAGATAAGGCAGGATTTGGATCACATAGTGACAACCACTGATTTACAAGAGGAAAGGGTGGTGCTAAGCCAGCCCACACAGCAAATGTAGAAAGCTGGAGCGAGGTCCTGGTCCTGCATCGTGGAGTGATGCTGTTTGGTATTCTTGGCCAGGCAGGGAGAAGAGGGTAGAATCTGGATTATCCTGTTTAAAAGCAGGTTCCTGTGTTTATCCTTAACTAACTGCTGCACACAGGTACTTTATGGGAATAAACTAACATCAGCAAAATGATTTGTCAACTTCAGATGCAGGGTTACTGCAGACATGTGAACTAGTAGCATTCATCAGACATTGGAAATAATTAAAAGAAAGGACATTTTTAGGTAGAAGTTAAGCAGCAGTGATTCTTGGTGTTGATTTTATCCCTTATGATATCAAAATTGCTTTCCCTTATGAGATACATATTTACTCCTCAAAGGATGGAATTCATTTAATTTACAGTCACCCAGGTAAAAACTAGAAGTTTGGTCTCTACCTGATCTCTGGGCCCTCTAGAGTATCGCAGGAAGGATAAAGGCATTCAGAAGGTAGTTTATTCACTCTGCATTAGACATCCGTGTTATCACCCATTGCAGCCTATTTCTCTCCATCAAAGAGAGGGCCCAGACAGCTGACTTTAGCTAGACACTTAGCTTTTAGATGGGTACAGAAAGATAAAATGGATTTCACCCACAGAAGGCAATTTTGATTTTGAAGTACTAGAAGTGCAAAAACTTACTGTAGAACAGATTGTAGCAGAGCACTTACATTTCAGCCACTAGATGGTTGGATGTTTACCATCATTCCTCAATGTTGCTGACTTACGATGACAACTTCAAAAGGTTCGTAATTAACACCTTTTGAATGAACAGTTTGAATCTAGTTCAGAATCATAGAATCATACAATCTTTGGGTTGAAAAGGACCTTTTAAAAGGTCACCTAGTCCAACCTCTCTGCAATGAGCAGGGACATCTTCAACTAGATCAGGTTGCTCAGAGCCCCATCCAACCTGACCTGGAATGTTGCCAGGGATGGGGCATCTACCACCTCTCTGGGCAACCTGTGCCAGTGACTTATCACCCTCACTGTCAAAAATTTCTTCCTTATATCTAAATCTACCCTCTCTTAGTTTAAAACCATTACCCCTTGTCCTGTTGCTACAGGCCAGCTCAAAAGTCTGCCCCATCTTTCTTAGAAGCCCCCTCTAAGTACTGGAAGGCTACAATAAGGTCTCCGCAGAGCCTTCTCTGCTCCAGGCTGAACAACCCCAACTCTCCTAACCTTTCTTCATAGGAGAGGTGCTCTATCCCTCTGATCATTTTTGTGGTCCTCCTCTGGACCTGCTGCAACAGGTCCATGTCTTTCCTGTGCTGAGGGCTCCAGAGCTGCATGCAGGACTCCAGGTAGGGTCTCCCCAGAGCAGACTAGAGGGGCAGCAACACCCCCGTTGACCAGTTGGCCATGCTTCCTTTGATGCAGCCCAGGATAGAATGCCTTCTTACAACAGTTTTACCCATCTGACATATCTCTGCGGTCATCTTTTTTAACCATCTTTACCCATGCAAAATAAGGTACTTGTGTTGGAACAGTTGTATTCATCTAAACGAGTGATCAGTGTCAGCTTTGCAGGCAAGAAAAGGATGTTTTCCACAAGGTCATCACCTTGGTGAGGTGCAGTCTCATGGGACATGGACGTCTTTTTATGCTCATGACCTGTGCAATGGATGACAATGGTTGAAATTCTGGGCTCCCTGCAAAATCAGCTAGAAATTCACCCTAGCAAATTCAATTTGCAGAATTTTGCAAGATCCCTCTTTTGATGTTGAGAGTAGTTCTGTCTTGGATACAGATTTTTTAGGATAACTGTTTCATTAGCAAGTAGGAACAAAAATAGAGACAGGCATTGAGTGCATTGTAATTGAATGTGATTTAAGAAACACTACACTTTCCAGAGACACTTACTGGGAGATATATAGAAATCCATCAACATTATCAGAAGGAAGCTAATGACTTTGTTTAGGTTCCCATGAATGCTATTTCACGAACATAGGGCACAGTTTGTTATCCTCAATTTCTTCTTCATCTCTTTTTTTTTTTTTGGTGTGTGTTTTTGTCTCATCTCTCTATTAGGCTTGGAAATCTCATGGGATGGAGACAGTTTTGTGGAAGTCATGGCTGCTCCACATCTGAAAGGCAAACTCTGTGGTCTGTGTGGCAATTACAATGGGCACAAGCGAGATGACTTGATTGGTGGGGATGGGAATTTTAAGTTTGATGTGGACGACTTTGCTGAATCCTGGCGCGTGGAGTCCAACGAGTTCTGCAGCCGCCCGCAGAGAAAACCTGTGCCTGAGCTTTGTCATGGGACGGTCAGGGTGAAACTCCGAGCTCACCGGGAATGCCAGAAACTCAAAGCATGGGAGTTTCAGAGCTGTCATTCAACAGTGGATTATACCACATTTTACCGGTAAGTGTGGCTTGCTGTGGAGGGAGATAGTAAGTTACTGTGCGAGGAGAAGAACCACACAGCCCAATTTCAGTAGCATTTGAGCACGTTTTGAGCTGCTTTTGTTAAGAATTAATATACAGGCTTAGAATTATATTATGATGAGCTTTTCTGAGTCAGGAATCGGAAGAAGATGGTCCTAAGCTAATAAAGACCTGAGCAGCCAACAGTGAGAAAAGTGGGAAGGTTTGTGATCACCTAGAGAAAAAGTACTTTTGGTGACTGAGGAGACAGGGGGAAGAGACATCAAAATATTTTGGTAAGCTCTTTCTGATTTCAAAGTCAACTGTAATGTTGAGGCTGACTTTAACTGTTATTTCTTGTCGTCCAGAGAAGTGTGTCTTCCCAGAAACATTTTGAAAATTACTTTATTAAAGCAGGGATATTAAATATTACTAGCACCTCTTGGATGGTGTAGTTTGTGAGTTGAGAGTTTGAAAAGAGAGAGTTAACAAAAAGCTCAGTACATGCCTATCCTGCCCTGGGAGCAAAGGAAGACAGACGAGGATCTAGAAGCCTTGTCTGAGTGAATTATTGAAGATTTTTTATCTTTAAAATGCTTCCAGTCTAAACCACAGAGACATAATTTCTGTTCTTTAATTGTCATGAGTTTATTTGCCCTTCACTCAGTAAATAAAATTGGCTTTTCTTTTGATTGCTTGACATAAAAGATAAAAGCAGGCCGAGTCACAGTTGTATGATGGTTGATGGAGCTGCCTGATCTTTGCGCTCCCAGCTTTCCCCACTTGTGCACATCTGCTGAACTATTGCGCTTATTAGGAAAAGGTTTCCAAAATTACTCCATTTCCCTTATGAATTGCCTTTCCTCTTCTTTTATAATGAGACAGAAAGACTTTTATCTACCCCAGCAGAATACGTCTGGGACTGGGAAATGTTAGAAGACGACACACAGCTTGGCTTGTAGTCTATGTGCTTCTGCATTTAGTTTGATATAGTGTATCATTGTGCTAGAAGCCTGGCAAAGAGTGAAGATTATACTGTGTGCAGGTTATAATACTTTATGTTTTCCAATGGCTGGAGGCACAGCACAGAGCATTAAAGATGCTAACACACACACACACACACACACGCAGGGTCTGTTGAATGCATTTCAGCATCATTCCCATCTCACTTCCATCGTCCTCTAAAGGTAAGTGATGACAATGCAAATGGAAAACAGGCACAGAGAGATTTGTTTCATTTTGCAGTGCATTTTTTTGTCCCTTTTTTAAAGTAGCTCGTGATTAATTTAGTGCAATACACTTCCTGACATCACAGCAGAAAATGATTTATATTTTAGCTACAGCAGCCAGAAAAAAAAATCTCTACATGCTTGCACACAAGAATTACCATAGAGTATTTCTGTTCCTTTAAAATGATGTCTTCTATTTATCCTGGAAAGACAATGAAATCAAGCAAGTATTGAATTTGATTATGTCCTTTTGTAGAAAAGTCCATTTTTCCCTAAGGAGACTTTATGTTGAAATGACCATCATATTATGTCAGAAGTAGCTGTTTGTTTGCTTCCATTTAGATAGAATCATAGAATCTTTGGGTTGGAAGGGACCTTTAAAGTTCATCTAGTCCAACCCCCTGCAATGACCAGGGACATCTTCAACTAGATCAGGTTGCTCGGAGCCCCAACCAACCTAACGTGGAATGTTGCCAGGGATGGGGCATCTACCACCTCCCTGGGTAACCTGTGCCAGTGTTTCACCACCCTCACCGTCAAAAATTTCTTCTTTATATCTAGTCTGAATCTACCCTTTTTTAGTTTAAAACCATTACCCCTTGTCCTGTTGCTACAGGCCAGCTCAAAAGTCTGCCCCATCTTTCTTAGAAGCCTCCTCTAAGTACTGGAAGTCTGCAATGAGGTCTCCTCAGAGCCTTTTCTGCCCCAGGCTGAACAACTCCACCTCTCTCAGCCTGCCCTCGTAGGAGAGGTGCTCCATCCCTCTGATCATTTTTGTGGCCCTCCTCTGGACCCGCTGCAACAGGTTCATGTCTTTCCCATGGGGAGAGCTCCAGAGCTGGACGCAGTACTCCAGCTGAGGTCTCCCGAGAGTGGAGTCGATCCCCAGATCTCACCCCTCAGCAGATGCAGAATCCCATTCCTTGACCTGCTGGCCACACTACTTTGGATGCAGCCCAGGATAAGGTTAGCCTTCTGGTCTGTGAGCGCACATTGCTGGCTCATGTTCAGCTTTTCATCCACCAATATCCCCAAGTCCTTCTCGGCAGGACTACTCTCGACCTCTTCATCCCCCAGCCTGTACTGATACTGGTGGTAGCCCCGACCCAGGTGCAGGACCCTGCACTTGGCCTTGTTGAACCTCATGATGCTCACACAGGCCTGTTCCTCAAGCTTGCCCAGGTCCCTCTGGATGACATTCCGTCCCTCAGGCATGTCAGCTGCCCCACTCAGCTTGGTGTCGTCTGCAAACTTGGTGAGGGTGCACTCGATTCTACTGTCTATGTCATTGATGAAGATATTAAAGAGTACTGATCCCAGTACGGACCCCTGAAGGATACTATTCGTCACCAGTCTCCATCTGGACATTGAGCTGTTGACCACTATCCTCTGGATGCAACCATCCAACCAATTCTTCATCCACCCAACAGTCCACCCATCAAATCTGCATCTCTCCAATTTAGAGAGAAGGATGTTGTGGGGAACCATGTCAAAGGCCTTACAGAAGTCCAGAGAGGCGACATTAGTAGCTCTTCCCTTGTTCACTGATGTGATCACTCCATCATAGAAGGTCACTAGGCTGGTCAGGCAGGACTTGCCGTTGGTGAAGCCATGCTGGCTGCCTTGAATCACCTCCCTGCCCTCCATGAGCTTTAGCATACCTTCTAGGAGAATCTGTTCCATGATCTTCCCGGCACAGAGGTGAGGTTGATGGGTTTGTAGTTCTGTGGTGGACCGACAAA